>NW_008602241.1:76465-163439 GCF_000691845.1 Merops nubicus | reverse complement strand
AGTTTCGTGCTTCCAGCGTCTGACACTATTTTTATCTACAAACGTGATGAAAAGTAAGAAATTCCATAGCATCTTTCAGAAGTCTACTCTTTAACATAAATTTAACAGGCAAATCTTATCTATGATATCATATATAATTATCAGCCACTAAAATCTTAACTGTTCAGGTTTTCCAGGGTGGTGAAAAGTGAAGAACAGGAAAAATTTGAGCTCACATGGGATGGATGGCTGTTTTAGGAGATGTGGTGTAGCCTATTCTCAGACGAGTGTTGACATTGCATGGAAATGTGCTGACCCTTGAGGATGGTGTCTTCAAAGACAGTAGAAGCAGTGACCCAGAAATTTCAGGATGGAGAGGATTGATTTTCATTGTAGCCATTGCTGAACAACTTCTCTGGGAGTATAATGAGCACTGTGTAGTTTCTCAGTCACATAATTTTTAAGTGTTTTATTATCGTTTGCATGCAAACATCACTTGTGTATTTGCATAGAAAAGAACCATTTAATTTTAGATATAGTACTAACCACTTAATGAAAAGTTTTCATAAAGGTTACATCACCGAAGAAGCTTTGAGGTTTTACACAAGCTGCCCAAAGCAAGAAAATGAGACAGGCGATAATGTCACATTTCAAAAAAAAACCTGTGCAATGGCAATTTATTACTGCCTTGTAAAGCTTATATTTCAATCCATATGTTTGACAGTTGATAGCCTGTGAAATGAAAGGTTTGGCATATACTAGACCATTTACACTTTGCCTGCAACTTTTTCAGGTTCTCACAGACCATGTAACACTTCTGGAATAACTGTGGAAAATACTACAGGAGTATAGGTTATACTTTGCCTATTTTCTTCATTGTCTATTACTTTAGTGACTACAGACTATTTTTCCATAGGCATTTACAGCAGTACATATTAAATAAATCATAAATTGTTTATTTATTCATTGTACCTTTTATTGAATATTTCCCCCATATCAAAAAAAAAGACAATAAAAACTAAAACTGATGAGATTATAATTGAAAACATAACACAATGAAAAAATCACTTAAGAGAAAAAAATCTCTTAGTTCTATGCTGTGACTTACTGTTATGTTTTAAAAGCATTAAAGGATTTCTGTGTTCTCACTATTATCTGAGTAATTTTCAGCTTTAATTTGTAAAAATATTATTCCCTCTTTAACACTATTTTATTACCTATAATTGTGGAGATTAGTTATTCACTTTCTTCAAAATCAAGAAATCACCAGAAAAATAAGCCAGGTTAATTATCAAGATCTATTTTAATATTGTTGTTATAAAAAGTAGAACTGGTAGAAGAAACATTGCCCATATCTGTCATGTCTATTGGCTCCCCCAGTTCAGGCTAAAGACATAGACTAAAAGGCATAGTCTAAAAGGAAAGACATAGACTAAAAGGAAGAGCAGGCCAGGATAGAAGGTCAGTCTACACGGTTCCTGCCTCACAGCTTACATTTAGGTGCTCTACCCTGTTGTAAAGGCTCACTGCAAAAGATTGTGCTTCATTCAGCCTTGGTGCAAGGGCCAGAATCCACTAGGTATATTTTCCTGTGAACATTTCCATTTCTATTTTGAATTAAGAAATGAGACTGGAGCAAGGTTAAAGTTGATCCTGGTATTAAGCAGTGGTCACTGAGGTGATATTCATAAACTTTTAATAATTCATCCCTATTGTATTTCAATCTTAGCCATATTCTAGATCCTTTAGAATAATTCAAATTATTTTTACAAACATGTGATACTGCTATGATCTTTAATACAATTCCAAACAGAACACATGTTTAATGTAGTGAAAAGGAATCTTCTAAGCCTGAGGAGTGAGCAGTCTGTCTCAGTTATGTGCTTGACTGATGCTCTTCAATAGGCTCATGTGAGTGTGTGTTACTGAAGTGGATGAAACTCTCATAATGTTGTTTTGCCAGTTCACCTTTAATGATTATAGCATATATGACTGTCATAGCTACTGATTTTATTTACCAGACCTGCTTATATTTTGCGTAATTTGGTTGCTAGTCTGATAGCATTGCAGCATACTAAAAAGTGTCAATAACTGCACTGGAGAGTTTGGTTTAAAAGCATCTGCTAAAAGCCACCAAAGTACTTTTTTTTTTTTTTTTTGTCATCTAGTTCTTTATGCAACCTAAGTAAAATGAGTTAACTCATTTTCAGAAATGTTAATTTGATATTTAGAAATATTAGGTCTTGGTTAATAAGGCTAAAATAATTTTTGTTTGTTTGTTTTGATAACAGTTAATTTTGTATAGTTTCTTAAATCAGCTTGTTTGAAGTTACAAAGATTAAAAAAAATGGGCTGGTTTACATTTTACTAATGTTACAAGACCACTTCCAAGTGACAGAAAATCATGGCCAAAATTTACTTCACAGATGGAAAAGTCCAGTTGTCTTCTGGATTTTTTTTTATTTACATATCTTTCTTGATTGTAGTTTTGTTTTGGGGGTTTATTGTTTTTATTGTGGTTTGGGGTTTTTTTTCCCCTTTTGAGAAAAAGGATTAAAATCAGTCAGTAAGAGCAAATAAACCCTAATCTGTTAAGAGCTGTGACTAGATTGGGAAGATTTCCCAAATGTTGTATTTTGGTGGTGTACCCTTGTTTCAGGATAGATCTTCACTTAGTGATATTCACACTTTCTTTTTCTGTTACTGAATATTTGCATTTAGACAAATACAACAATAGTTAGGGAGCAATAAGTACCTGATTCTCATAGAATCATTTCAATGGGAAAAGATCTTTAAAATCATCAAGTCCAGACATTAACCTAACATTACCATGTCCACTGCTAAACCGTGTCCCTAAGCACCTCACCTACACATCTTTGAACTACCTCCAGGGATGGTGACTCCATGACCTCCCTGGCCAGCCTGTTTGAATGCTTGATAACCCTTTTGGTGAAGAGGTTTTATGCTAATATCCAATCAAAGTCTCCCCTGGCACAACTTGAGGCCTTTTCCTCTTGACCTATCACTTGTTATTAGTGAGAAGACACTGCCCCCACCTCACTACAACCTCCTTTCAGATAGCTGTAGAGACCTATAAGGTCTCCCCTCAGCCTCCTTTTCTCCAGGCTCAGCAGTCCTAGTTTCCTCAGCCACTCCTCATAAGACTTGTACTCTCGGCCCTTTGCCAGCTTAGCTACCCTTCACTGGACATCCTCCAGTGCCTCGATGTCTTTCTTGTATTGAGGTGCCCAAAACTGAACACAGTACTTGAGGTGTGGCCTCACCAATGTTCAGTACAGGGGCATCATCCCTTCCCTAGTCTTGCCAGCTACACTATTTCTTATACAAGTCAGGATGCTGTCGGCCTTTTTGGTCATCTGGGCAAGCTGTCAACACCCTCAGGTCCCTTTCTGCCAGACTGCTTTCTAGCCACTCATCTCCAAGCCTGTGTAGAATCACAGAATCATTAAGGTTGGAAAAGACCTCTAAGATCATCAAGTCCAACCACCAACCCAACACTACCATGATCACTAAACCATGACTCAAGTACCGTGTCTACATATTTTTTGAACATGTCCAGGCATGGTGATTCCACTGCCTCCCTGGGCAGCCTGTTCTAATACCTCACCACTCTTTCATTAAAGAAATTCTTCCTAATATGGAATCTAAGCCTCCCACGGTGCAACTTAAGCCCATTTTCTCTTGTCCTATCGCTAGTTACTTGGGCGAAGAGACCAACACCCACCTCACAACAACCTTCTTCCAGGCAGTTGTAGGGAACAAGAAGGTCTCGCCTCAGCCTCCACACCTCCAGACTAAACAATCCCGGTTCCTTCAGCTCCTCCTCGTAAGACGTGTTCCCCAGACCATTCACCAGCTTTATTGCCTTTCTCTGGACCTGCTCCAGAACATGTAACCCTGCATGAGGTTGCTGTGACCAAAGTGAAGGAACTGGCACTCGGTTTTGTTGAACCTCATGCCGTTGGCTTTAGCCCATCAATCCAGCCTGTCCAGAGCCCTCCTACCTTCAAGCTTATCTATGCTTTCATCCAGCTTCATATTGTCCATAAACTTACTGAAGGTGCACTCAATCCCCTCATCCAGATCACTGATAAAGATATTTAACAGAAGGGGCCCCAGTATTGAACCTATCCACCAGCTGAATTGAATTCCATTCACTACCACGCTGTGGGCCTGGACATCCAGCCAGGTTTTTACCCAGTGAAGACTATGCCCATCCAAACCATGAGCAAACAGTTTCTCCAGGAGGATGCTTTAGGAAATAGTGTCAAAGGCTTTACTAAAGTCCTGATAGACAACATCCACAGCCTTTCCCTCATCCACCGAGTTACCTTGTCATAGATGGAGGTCAGGTAAGTCAAACAGGACCCAAACTGACTGGGTCTGAAATCCTTGGTTTTACTGTATGTGTCTCATGATGGCACTCAAGATGATCTGCTCCATAAACTTCCTCAGCACTGAGGTCAGTCTGACAGCCTGTAGCTCCCCAGATCCTCCTTTCAGCACTTTTTGTAGATGGGTGTCACAGTTACTTATCTCCAGTCCCCTGGTACCTGGTTAAATAGGACTGCTAAAAAATGGTGGAGCGTGGGTTTGTGACAACTTCTGCCAGCTTCCTCAGTACCCTCAGGTGGATCCCATCTGGCCCTGTAGACTTTTATGCATCTAAGTGGAGCAGCAGGTCACACACCACTTTCCCTTGGATTATGGGGGCTTCATTCTGATCTCCCTCCCTGTCTTCCAGCTCAGGGGGCTGGGTACCTGGAGAGCAACTAGTTTACCATTGAAGTTTAAGACAAATAATTATTAAAAGCTTCAGCCTCTTCTTCATCCTTAGTCACTATCCTTGATAGGTTAGCTTCAAGTTGGCCCTTGAAGTCAGGTGACGTTAACATGACATTTCCTGTTTAAACTGACTAGTGTAATTCTCTCAAATTCAAGACCAGAAACCAGCCTCTGGACCACTGATGCAGACAGGTCAAAGGGATGCAATGCCATATAACATCATACTCAGCAACAAAAATTGACGTAGAGGAAAAAGAAGGGATTTTTGTTTTGGCTGCCAAGGCGGCCTTTGCTCAGAACTGGTGTGGCATCAGTTTACTTATAGGAGGTGATGAGCAATTTCCTTGTGTTGCTTACATTTTTTTTCTCTTTCCTTCACTTGTTAAATGGTCTTGCCTTGACCCACAACTTCTCTTAGTATTTTGTCTTCCTATTCTCTCCTCCATCCCACCATGAGGTAGGAATGGGTGAGCAGTTGTGTGAGTGATCAGCTGCTAGTTGGGATTAACCCACCACACAATCAATCTTTTAAACTCAACTAATACAAAAAAACAATATAAAATCTGTCATTGTATTTCTTATTTTGCAGCATATCAATAACAATGATACCACTATCACTTCCCAGATCTATATCAGCATGCTTTTCATGTGAGTTTTTCCAATACCAGTTTCAATGGGTGAGACAAACATTTATGCCAGAGAGACCATGAATTGGATATACATCGCATCAAGATGGTAATATGGCACTGCAAGAGAGCAACCTGCAACCTCCTTTCCAGAATAAATTCTCAGCAGAGTTCAGAAGAAAAATATATTCTTTCGAACAGTCTTGCTGGTTTATACTTTCTCTGATTTCACTGCACACTACCCTACAGTTTCATAAGGAGTTTAAGCACATAGTAAAGAGGAAAGTTTACTTACTAACTATGTTTTTGGCAAGTTAAGATTGCATATTTACTGGTGTTTTTACAGATGTTTTGAAATGTATGCAAATATATTTATCTGGGTATTTATATTTAGGCCAGAGATTTGTTATTTTCATCTCTAACTTTGTGTCAAGTGTTCACTTAGAGGAAACAAAATTTACATCTTAATTTTCTGTAAATATTTAAAATAAACTATTTTTGTTCCCTATCATTCATTATCGAGACAGAAACTGACCATTTCAGCCAAAAAAAATGAGAGAGTTTTGTTTGGATTTTTTTTTTTTTCCCCTGGATAATTAAAATCAGGCTATAGTTTAAATTTCTTTAAAACTGTGCTATAGCCATTGATTAAACACTACCTTACAAAAAGTAAAAGTAATATGCAAAGTTAACATGTACTGTTAGAAACATTTGATGTTTGTGCCAGATTTCAGTGGAGGATGGTATTATCTGTTTTTTCTAATAAAAACCTTTGAAGTAAGAGTGAGTGACATAGTATAACTATAGAAAAGGTACATTAACATGAAATGTACATAAACAGAGCTTCCTCTTCTTGTTTATATTAAATAATTAGCTCACTGAACAGCAACAGGCTTCTCAGTCCTGATCTAGAGACACTCCTGATTTGATATACATTTTCCAAAAGACAAAGAAATTCAGAAACTCGTAAAGATGAGTTGGAAAAAAATGGTTCCTTTATTAAGTATATGATGTGGCTGTGTGTAGCTTCCTCTCAAGCAACTGTATCTTTTTCCCAAATTGTATTTTGAAATAATATACGTTTAACAACATAAATGAAAATACTAATTTTTAAATTTTTGTTTTACAAAATAACTACCACCAAGAATGCTATAGTGGCATACATAGAGCCTTCTAACTAAAGAGGAAAACACATGCATATGCAGATGAATTATCTTCCCAGGAAGCAAACACCTTCCTTGTTCTAAATAATTATTGAATGGGGAAAAAGAAAAAAAAAAAAAAAAAGACATCAAGGTAATCAGTAAAACTCCCACGGAATTTGCTTAGACCAGGATTTTCTGCATGATTCATATCCTAAATATTTTTTAAGAAATTACTGTACTCAGCAGTCCAGAATAGGTGCTGAGTTCCTTGAGGACAGAGCTAGAGAGGAGAGCAACACCTTGTGTTGTGTAGAGAACTGAAAGGTGAACCTGGCATGACAAATGCCATGCTTGACACTATATGACAATTAATAGATCAGTTCGTCTTCCTTTGTCTCATTTTTCCTACCAAGAAATTGGCAATAGTAACACTGACCTTAATATATAAATTTATAATTTATAAAATGTAATACTTTTTTAAAAGTATTTAATCTTTAAAGATTAAAAACTAAATAAAAAATGAAGCAAAATAAGGGTAGTATTCTGAAAAGCATGATAAGCGCAATGATAAACAGATGAAACCATCAAAGGTACCAAAACTATGCAAGCATTTTTAAGTTCTTATCATTCTAGGGATTTGTGAATATGCACCCATGTGCATACACTTAAGAAGCAATTTACTGGGTGATTTTATTTAATTCAAAGTAATATTTCATAACAGTCAGGAGAATAAAAGAAACAAAACCCAACAAAAAATAATAATAAAGCGCATGAAACTTTAACAAATTTTCCTGCTTGGTTTTTTCTTTTTATTTTTTTTTTTTGGTATTGTATGATAGTTTTGTCTATTGAGTATGCATTGGAAAGCATATATTTATAAAAGACAAATATAGAATGGATACAGTACGAATTAGTACTTTGCTAGAGTCAGGTATTACCTGACAGCTCTGCTTTGTCATATTGTCTAAGTAATGCAATGAAGAAGTTGGTTGTAGTAAGATCAGCAAGTGTTCTTATGTGATAAGAACTGACAGTTGCTCACACTGATCCTTTGAAAAAAGAAATGTGCTGAAACGATACTGTCAAAATTGTTAGGCTTGAAGTATGTCCTACCTGATAGTAGTTCCCTATGGCAAACCTTACTGTAAAGATTGTAAAAACTTATGGCAATAGGATTGGAGAGAAGTAATCCAGGGCTGTAATTTAGGAAATTTTGATTTCTGGTCAGTGTGCTCCCAGCTATACATGCTAACATGAAGAAAGTCACTTGGGATAAGTCATACATCATAGAATCATAGAATCATAGTGGTTGGAAGGGACCTCGAAAGATCATCTAGTCCAACCCCTCCTGCCAGAGCAGGGTCACCTAGAGTACATCACACAGGAAGGCATCCAGGCGGGTTTTGAATGACTCCAGTGAAGGATCTATGACATCTCCTTATTTTGGTGGACATCCACATTACTCAGGGCAAGTGTAGGACAGATTTCCATAGCATATAGTCCTGTGGCAGCAAGGCAGGCACCCCTTCCAGGAAATTGTGCCTTTTTTAGCTCCATATGTCACCAAAGACATCCAGACGGTTCTTATCCAGACTTCACGAGAAGTTACACTTTTTTCCCCCTTTGCTTGTGGACCTGGGTTATAAAAGTACTGACTAGACTTTATGCTTTGATCTTTCTTTCCAAGTCTTAATCTCTGAAAATGTGTACAGGAAAAGAGGACATACATCAATATTAAAATTTATGTAGATGCTGTTTACACAGTGCAAAATATGTTTACACTTTTAAATTTCCAATTGCTCTGAAAAACTTGGATTCTTATAAGTGTAATATAACTTCTCTTTTTAACTAGAGAAAAGTCTCTGTTACTAGTCCTTAAACCTGATATTTCTGAGATTAAATAATTCAATGTCATGAAGATCCTAATGTCCTCAAATCTCTATAAATTACAGATGTGTGTTGAATACATACAGGTTATTACCCCTACTTAGATCAAAGTTATTAACTAAACTTTTGTAAGTGTTTGAATAAAATATTATTACTCTGGGAGCAACAGTGCTTGTAACTTTAGCTGCTTAGACAGACATATCCTTTTACTCAAATCAAAACATCTTTCCTAGAATATTATGCGTACAGCAATACCAAAAAGACAAGTCTGAAATATGAGCCATGACACAAGAATTTCTCACCAGTTATCATCTTCAAAAATGAATAGATAAAAAAAGGAAGTGGGATGGTTTTGAATGTGGTCTTAAATTATATGTCTTTCAACAGATACCTGTTTTCACAGTGAAATTAATTGCACCAATTCTGGTCTCTAGCGCACTTCCAAATTAATCGTACATATAATTACCAGGGTAGGATATATCAAGTTTTGTAACAAAATTTATCAATTAAAATGTATTTTAAAAAAATATCTTTACATAAAAATGTCAGAGCAGCTATTAGGGTATTGCAGATTTCAGCTTCCCTTGCTGAATTCTTGCTGCTTTAACATTTCTGAACCATTTAAATGATTTAATATTTATATAGGAATACAAACTTCATATGGGAGGAGTGTATTTTAAAGGACTGACAATCTCACTGCAAAAACAGTTAGTCCGCGGAGTGATGATACATGGAAACAAACAAGAATAGATTGTACCAGACCAAAAAAAAAAACACTACAAAGGAAGATATGGGCTTTGCATCCCATAGATTTCAGTCTGTATGAAACACATGCATGGGCAATGAACATTGTGTAGGCAGTGATGGAAGCAAAGGTGATGTTAACCCACCATTTTAGCGGAAGGGAAGAAGGAAGAGATGAGGGAGGAGGTAAAGTCAGGGTAGTGAGGAGAGGAATCAGAAAAGTGGGAGTGGAGCTGGGGCTGTGGGAAACACCCTTGTGTCTCATTGGCACTGCCAGGCAGCTCCTTCCCTCAGGGTGCCCACTGGTATGTGAGACCCAGGTGCTTCTTGGGTGCCAGGGGTTACCCCAGAAAAGCTGCCCTCAAATCCTGTGGGGCTGCCAGAAGTACACTCATCCTCCTGGGTTTTTTTGCAGGGAACGGACACAGGGTAGGAAAGGATGAGAAAATAAAATAGTGTGTAGCGTCCTCAGTAATCAACTGAACAAATGTGGGTTTCTCTAACTGATCCTCAGCTTAATCATTGCATAGTGTTATGCTTTTTTGCCCCACTCATGGGATTCACATCTAATGAATTCATTTCTCCAGTTGTATTTACTGTTTCCTGGCAACCACCCACCTTGGAAAAAGTAAATTATGTGCAATGAGAAAAAATGAAAGGCCGTCTCCCTCTCATCTCCACCTCTCCCTCCACCCCTCCGGCAAGGCTTCCTATGCTTAATTCCATGTAGTCGGGCAGTTTGTATCTCAGTTACTTTCCTGAGATAACTGTTAAGCAAATTTATTAGGGGCATGTCAAATCAGCTTGTTATTTAAACTCAACAAACCATAATCATAGAAATAATTCTGATTTATAAAATTAAATATATGAAGTTTTCCTTTCATTTTCTCAGTGTGTTCATGCAGATGGTCTGTTTCAGCTAGAAAAATGAAATTAATTTTAAAAAGATTACTTCATACAAATATATTTATCATATAACTATAAAGCAAAGGTTAATTGAAGGATAAAATTAATTATGACAGAATATTAAAAAATAAAGAGCTGTTGTGAGTTACTTAAATCCAAATAATAATTATTTTTATTATATTTTAACAAAGTGCCTGGGGAATGTATTTACAGACACTCATCCAGGAAATCGTTCTGGAGAATTCATGGGGGATTTACATGTAAAAGGAAATTGAGATTTTCCGTGCAGGTTGTGTGGGTTTGTGCTCATGTGTGTGAAGGAAGGGGTCACTTAATATGTTATTTCTATTCCTTCTATTAGTACTTGAATGTTGCTTGTTTGCTGTCTATTATTATCATGCAGTTAGCTTATTCTTGGGAGACAGCTAACATGCACATTTGAAGAAAGCTTCAAGAAGAAATTGAACTACATAAACAAAAGGATGTCAGCAGTAGACTGGAGCAAACCAAAGATATTTTTAATCCCTTGCTGTCATTTCAAGACAGGCTGTAACAAAAGCTAGAGAAGAGCAAACATATGGTTTCAGTTTCCTGGTATGTTCGCCTAAACTTCAATAATTTGCAGATCAAGGACTTCATCCTCAAGATTAAAATAAAAAAAAAAAAATAAAGAGACTAATGCAGCTAAGCACAACTAATATAAATTACAGAAAATAATTGTGAAGAATAATAATCAGTTTCCTGGAGTTATGCAAGGTCTACAAAAAGCTTAATGGCCCGCATAAAAGATTCAATGATCCTTAAGCTAGTGCCAGCCTCACTGTTGGATCCTTTGTGCAGAGGAAGAATCAACCATTTAGGTTGGAAAAGACCCATTAAATCACACTGTCCAACCATAAACATGATGGAGTCTGGAAATAGTGCATAGATATGACTGGATATGCATAGATCTCCTGCAGGTCCTCTGTGACAAGTAGTTCTCTATGGTACAGCATGTAGAGGTTTGAGCATGCAGGTGAGAGTTCAAAGACACTCTCCCTTCAAGAAGAACAGAAAAGAAACTTTATGGAAAAGCAAGGGACAGATCCTTCTTCCTGGTTAGGGAGGGAGAAATAAGGTTCAGGTGAAGGGATCAACATACTCCATCTTGGAAAGAACAGACCCAAAGGGCAAGCAAAGGTGTTAGACAGCTTTTGAGCTGTTTAGAGAAAAAGGCAAATAAAAGAAATGGAGTTTGAAATAAGTTTTCTTCCTTGAAGTCATATCTGTGATTTGGACCTCAGTGTCCTGATCTGAAGGCTATTTTCCTAAAAATATTATTTTTTTTTCCTATCAAAAGGGATGAGCTAATATTAAGAACGCAGGTGAAATTAACATGCTTGTGGTGAAATTATGTTTATTAGTCCATGACAAAAGATGCTAGATTATATTTACCTTGGAAGGAGAGGAACATTTGAGGCAGCAGTTTCCATACTACTTAGTCTCCATGACTTGCAATGGAATTTAGGTTTATAAGTCAATCCACTAAATAACCATTACAAAAAATGAGTCTTTATTATGAAGTTGTAGTATAATTTTCAAGGTAACTTGCCTTGAACTAACAACATGCAGAAATATCATGTAACTAATAGGATAGCCTATTGTAAAATACAGCAAGTCTTGATTATAAAATATGTTTTATTTTAGTTAATTTCACAAATAAATAGAATTTAAAAGTTCAGGAAAATGCTACAAAAATATGCCTGGAGGAAGGAGCAACAAATTTTATTTTATAATCTGTAGACTAAAACTACATACTGTGGGAGCAAAGAAAAAAAAAAAACCAACTTTACATTGTGTGAAATAAAATTCATAGAATCATAAAATAGTTTGGGTTGGAAGGGACCTCGAAGATCATCTAGTTCCAACCCCTGACGTGGGCAGGAACACCTTCCACTAGACCAGTTTGCTCAACGCCCCATCCAACCTGACTTTGAACGCTTCCAGGGAGGGAGCATCCAAAGCTACTCTGGGCAAGCTGTTCCAGTGCCTCACGATCCTCATGGTGACGGACTTCTTCCTTAAATCTAATCTAAATCTACCCTCTCTCAGTTTAAAACAGTTATGGTTCAACCTATCATCATACTCCCTGACAAAGAGTGCCTCCCCATCTTTCCTATAGTCCCCTTTTAAGTACTGGCAGGCAGCTATGTCTCCCTGGAGCCTTCTCTTCTCCAGGCTGAACAACCCTAACTCTCTCAGTCTTTCTCCAGCCTCTGATCTTCTTCATGGCCTCCTCCAGTCCTGCTCAAGTAGGTCCGTGTCTTTCTTATGCGAGGGGCCCCATAGCTATATGCAGTACTCCAGATTGGATCTCAGGAGAGTAGAGTAGAGAGGGAGAAGCATCTCCCTTGATCTGCTAGCTGTCATAAATTATATAGAGTAAATTCTATTAACCCTTTTCAGTACCAGAAGAAGAAGCCATTCAAAATTAAAATGCAGCTCATTTAAAATGAAAGGTTCTACTTTATACAATGTGTAAATAATTTGTGGCACACAGCACTATATGAAATAGTGTTCAAGCAAATAATATTTTAGGGTTTCAAGTAATATTTACACAAATACTATTAACAGTCTGCAAGATTAAAATGAAATAGACTATTAAACATACTATTTCAGTGTACTGAGTCAGCAAGAAATTTTCTCCCCTATTTCTCCTTTTTTTCTTCCCAGCTCTAAGACAAAGATTTGAGGTTGCTGTTTAAAGTTTACTTTAAGTCTAATTACCTATTGTTTTTGTGAGTGTGCCAAAAAAATAAAAAAAAACCAACAAAAACAACAAAAACAAAAAAACAAACAAACAAACAAACAAAAACAACCAAGAAGCAACACTGAATTCTCATTTCATTAGTACAACAGAACAAAGATATCTGTTTATGCTAAAATGGAATATTGTATGGAGAGACGAATCTTACAGAGGAGTATAATATTTCCCAACAATTAATGATATATATGATTTAGTAGTAAGAGGGAATTTGACATACTCTGGCAGCTACCAAATGAAGAATACAGAAAAAAAAAAAAAAAAAAACCACAAAGTGTGAGACAGTTCTTGAAGGGAGACCTTTTCAGTGTTTCTCTGATCACTGAAATGAATTAGTTGACTCTGACCATGGACTCACAAAGCTTCATGATTCCCATGGGAAAAAGGTGAAAGGACATCACAACAGAAACAGTAAGCTTAAAGGAAGCAAATTTAAAACTCCAGGGATTGGTATGTTAGATTAGAAGAGGCAAAACTGAATCTTGAAGAAAAGGTGGATAGTAAGAGTTCAGAATTCCTTAATGACATTACACTGAGTACACATTCATAGTTTTCAATGCAGAAATGTAGATAAGAAGTTTGACAAACAATAACCGTGGCTGAATCACTACATCTTCAACTGCATGAAGCTCAAGAATAATGTAGAAATATGTTTAGTTTAGAGATGAGTACAGAGGGATGCTCATACCTGCAGGCACAAAATCAGAAAAAAATGCAAAGCTTTCCAGAGCTACCTAGGGACTTGAATTGCATGAAAGAAACATTGTTTAATTCTAAGAGGACCAAAGCTCTATTTCTGAAACAAGTGTGTTTGATTGTTGCAACTTTCTGTTGAGGACAACAGGTTTTTCCCCTTGAGTTTTGGAAGATCTTGGATTCCTTCTTTTTTTTTTTTTTTTCCTTTGGGCCAGGCTGGGACTAAAACATGCATTTTTCTATTGAAAGAAAATTCAGATTATGCTTTTAGGAGTTTGATTTATTGTAACTTGAATGGCAAAATATTCCCCTCACTTTTCATTTTTACTACAGGTATTGCGTGGTGGGAATCATGTGAACAGCTTGAAACCTGTCTTATATTGCACAGAAAAATGTATTTGTCTAGAACAAAGATATGAAGGCCTGGATTAAGGAGCTCAGATTTTAATGTAGTCAAAATGAATTATTTTTCCTGACACATCAGTAGTGTAACTGACAGATGATTATATATCCGCCTTTGCCAAGAATATTGCTAAGCACTTTAAGTCTGGCAAACTGTGTGTTACATTGTGATTGGTAGGAAAATCTGTCATTTTATCTTGGGGAGAGGCCAATCTTATATCAACTCAAATGTTACATCATACTCTTTCCTTCATAAGATTCCAGCTGCACACACTGGATATGCTCCTAAAAGGATGGATTTTATTTATTTTTAGTAGAATTGAAAATGTATTTAAGGAAACAACAATAGGTTGCCAAACTTGGCTTTCCAGCTGTTAAAATCTTTGAAGTTAGAAGATGTCCTTGGCTTCCCCTCTGGATTTCAACTCACAAGTGAGTTATAAAATTAATAGTAGCGATTCATTATCAAGGGTTGTAGCAAGCCACATCTCAAGCCCCTGGAGCCCTTTCCTCTCACTGCCTCTTAGTTTGATGTAAGCCCAAATATGTATACTCAGAAAAGCTTTTGGTTAAACACTGCTGTGATTATTTTGTTTGGTCTAATGGGATAATTTGGATTATGGAAGCTTTTTAAGACGTCTGAGACACTGTAGATAGTTATTGCTTAAACAATGTAGCACATTGCCAAATTAAGTTTGTAATGTAAGATTATATATACACATATATACATAAAAGAAATTGCTGAAATCTATTTTATGAGAAGCCAGTATTTGTAAATAGTCACTTTAAAAATGTTATTCACAAAATGGGTCAGCACCTCTTCCTTCCAGAAGGCAACATTAGCCATCTCAGCCAATAAGGCAGGTATCTTCCCAGTAGCTTCCTACAGTGAACAAATAATCTTGCAACAATTTATACCTGTGAAAGAATCAATACCAAAGCTCATGAAGTTGTTATTTAATGCAAATTTTAATAAATATTTTTTTATTTCTCTTCATGGTTCTTTTGTCAGTGACCTTTTCATATTTCTTTCTTCTTAGCTTTGGTATGGTTTGAGGGTAAACATTCATCATCACACCATCATGTATATAGGCAGGCTGATGAATCTTTTGATATTTTGAATTCACATTATAGAAAGACATCATTTAAGTGAAGGGATAATTATGGGCCTTGACCAATTTGACACTGTATGCCTAGTGGGATTTGCATCCAATCAGTTATTGAATAGCTGGGTACCATCCCTTCTCTGACATCAGAGCAGCTGTTAGACAGACCGATTTCTTATACTTGAAGGATGAACTATATAACTGATGCTAAATACAAGGATATTTTTGACCTGTAGAAAGAACCATAGGAGGGTACAGCTAATTACAAAAGCAAATTAATGGACTGTTTCTTGTCTACTTTTATTATACACCTGAATTAGTTTTTTTTTCACTGCTGGAAATTATTACATAGAAGTTATGCATATATTCAAAAGCAAGTCATTTGCTGTCTTACTAAAAGGAGAGAGCAGCCAGGATCCCTTGATACTTTGAATGCTAATCCTTTCCTTTAAAGTAAATGAAAGTCTCTTTACTGTCAGTTGCAGTTCTTTAGGACAAATAATCTATGTACTTTGTGCAGAAAAGCAATCAAAAATGCCTGCATGATGAAATGTGCTTCTTTGAAAGATTGCTTCTGGAATACCAGTGCAAAAACTCTGCTGAGACAAAATTGGCAAAGCAATTCATTTTTAACCAAAGTATATCAGTATATCTTTTCCCAAAGTGGTCCACATTATTATTATGATCGGAAGGTGTATGTGACTGTATGGAGTCCAGACTCTTGAGTTATTAGAAAAATAAACATAAATAATAACTTTTTTTTTTTTTTTTTTTTTTCCCCCCTAGAAATACTGCAAATGCTTAAATAGGTTTGAAGTTGTCTCTGGGATGACAGTACCTTTATATACATCCTAAATGACATTTACTAACAGAACCTCATACATTTGAATGCAAGAAAAGCTGAGGAGAAACCTAAGCTGTGAGTGCAGCAGAGGAAGCTCAGTAATGAAGCCTGACAAAAATGCTCTAATCATTGCTTTAATAGCAGTTATGCAGTGTACTGAGCAGGACTTCAAATCCTAGAGAAAGATGGACAATGATTACCAAATTTTGACTTGCCTTTTAAGACATTCTAAACTAGAATAATTTAATTGGGATCATATAATTACTCAAAAGGCAATCTCAAGTGCATCATCATACTCTTGTGTCAGCCCTGCATACCTTGTTATCTTATTAGAGTTTGTCAAAAAATTGCACAGAGACTGAACCTTACAGAGAATAATAACCCTACTGCTGCTTCTTCAAGCCTCAAACCCGAGTTCTGAAATAATGAGAGGACTCTGTTGCTGTAAAAACCCTTTTTCATTTTGGGGGGAATATTTTTTCAATGTAGACCACCCAGTTACATATGTCATAGCAGGAGCAGAGATTTTTTTTAAAAAATAAATATATATAGAGAGAAGTATGTATGTGTGTATATATATTTTGAACAGTGTTTTCATGAGTTTGGTTCACTGATTTATTATGCACTATTTGCAGAGGTGTCTAATAGTGCCTTGCTTGCTGGGTTATATATATTCCTAATGATCCCTTTCCATCTCTGTAGGAAAGAAAGAACATGGAAATAATACTTTTTAGGATGACATCTCATGTGTTTTTACAGAAAGTTTATAAATAGAATTTATTCTTATTGTATTTTCCATTTCAATTGAATCCATGATGAACTTTGATAGTATATTGCTGTAATATATGTCTTGATGTTAACAGTTTCTAGAATTTCTTAGGAAAGAGAGAAAGAGGCAAATAAGCATTAGCAATCAAATTACTTATTCACCTTGCTATTCACACTCACTCTGAAAGCTTTTGAATTCTAGCAAAATGAAGGCATTTGAAGGAACTACTAAGATATATAACAGACAAGATATAGCCAATAGACTTGCCTTTTCTATGTCAAAAAGTATGGTAAGACTAATATTAAGATAAGGCTTATAATAGTATTCTGCCACTGCCATTGACATTTGGATTGGGACCTTAATGATTCACCAGGACATTGTTACTGCCACTCTATCCTCAAAAGCAAGTGTTAGACTTTTTACTTGGTCATCATTCACTTCTCCAGTGACTACTGTAGCCCTACTCAAACTACTTCTTCCCCCCCCCCCGTGATTTCCTGGGGCCATATGCAATGTCTTGCCTCTACAGATACTGTAAATTCTAACATTGCTGCATATCTAGAAGTAATTGTGTACTCTCGAGTTTTACCTCAATTCATTGGTTTCATTCATTTGCCAGACCAAACAAAGTTCTACATCATGCAGAAAAAAAGCACCTTTCATTTTGCCCAGTTTTCTGTTTAATGCTTTTGAAATCAGACAAAAAAGAGACAAGCTATTCCTGACAGCAGGCTTGGCTTGCACAAACGACATCAATCTGTAACCAGATCAGTCGCTGCTGAAAGTGCTCCCAGCAGCTCTTCTAGCTTTCTACTTGAAGTGCCTCTATTTAGAACTGCTATGCATAGACTTTCTTCCTCTGCACTTCTATGGCAATTTGATGTCTGATTTTAAGGACAACTAAATAAGCATAGAGCAATTTGAAAATTACTGAATTACCATTTTTTCTAAAAATATTTCAAATTGTTGAGACAGAACACCTTCAGTAATCAGGTATAGTTACAGACCAGGTTTAATGTGGTGACTAGGCATAGTTATATGACCCATAATGGAGAGTGGACCCACATTAACATGACTAATTTAGCATGCTATATGCTAAGAGATGATTGAAATGCCTTAATGGTACACAGTGCTCCATGTACAACACAGCTGAATCTATCCTTCCTACACATCAAGAGAAATATTTCAGTGTATTTTTGTGAATTGATGTGATGGAGAAATTTAGCATAAGTTAGGGACAGAAGTGTTGGAGTATAAATAAAATGTGAGTCATGATGGCATTGCTGGTATGTTCAGAAGAAGTTAGGACCTCACAGATGCAGATTAGCTTAGCATGCTTTGGAAAGAACCATGGCTTCATCCTGTGTTGATATTTGGGGAGGAGGAAGGGAAAACTTAATAGATAGCATGTATCTCTCATATGGACATACTACAGAAAGAACCAGAAAAGGCCACAGTAGGTAGGACATGCTACTGTTTTTGGGGTTTTTGTTCTGTTTTGCTTTGTTTGTTTCTTCTTTTCTGTTCACATAGGTTTAATTCACCCCATGACTGAGAATCAATTGCTATGTGAATTATGTGATCAATGGAAATTAACTTATATTACAATTAAAAAAAAGAAACCAAAACTGGTTGACACTACTGGTAATTTTTTCCCAGCTAACGCATAAGGAAAACGATTATGTAACATTTTATAACATTTGTCAATACTTCCTCAACACATATGATAACTCTTTTTAATAAAACACTGATACAGGCAATACCATGTCTTTACCTAAGCATCAGCAAAAGATTGGAGTTCTTAATATGAATAGGGATGTTCAAAATCCTTCAATTTGCTGACATTTAAAAACTATTTGGATCAAATGAAGCATAAAAAAAGACAGTTGCATGAAAATTACAGTATTTAAATAAATTTTCTTTTCATTTCTTAAAATAGGATTTTAAGAAACTGCAAAACAATGAAACAAATTTAACTATCACTTAAAATGTATAATTTTAATCTAAGCAGGTTTTCACTGCAAAATGAATTAAAATATTTCATGGTAACAGGAGTTTGGTCCTTAGCTATTCTCAAGCTTCTAAAATTATTGAATCAAATGTGTCAGCAGAGAAGCAAAACTTAAATAAAAGGCAGCTGCCTCTCGTCCTGTATCAAACACAGACTAATTAAAATCTGTTTTACAGTATGTTAGACTTCATTCCATGCAATCATGAGAAAAATTAAAATATTTTCCGTTGTTCCTTTTTACTTTCTCTTCCATACTGGTTTGTATTGTGCATTCATTAAAGACATAATGATCAACTGGATTAAAACAAGCATATGAAAATAATCTTGTGGTTTGTCTTCAAAGGAGCTTTCTATTTGAACAGGTATAACTCAGTCCTCAATTGCTTTTAAGGTATAATGTTAATAGCAGTAATTATATGCTCCTTTATCAACATTTTCTTAATTGTGACCCACAGTTATTTACATGTGAGCAGAGAAACAGCATTTTACTTCCTGCTAGGCAGCTGAACAGTGTCACTTGCATAATTTATAACATGACTAACTAAAAAGAATGAGTTTACTATAATGTTCTTTGCAGTGTTTACAGCATGAAAGTTATTAAAATGTTAAATGCAACAACAATAAATTCTTTATTCAAAGTAATAATGTATATTTAATTTAATGTTAGCCTGCTTTGGGCCAAACTGAAAGGAGATTGTGAACTTTCTAATAACAGCATGGTTTTGTATGCATCTTAACATCTTCAAATAGTTCTCTGGAAGTAGCCTACATCTGGAGAGAGAACCCAACTTCACCATGCTGCTGATGAGGTCCTTCCCCTAGAACCAAATATTTAAAAAGACCTTTTGTCTAATCCAATTTCTTGTGTTTCTCATTTTTTTTATTAGTTGCTGGGGAAAACAAGGATATTACTGATATGAATTTCAACAGCCTGTAGCTGTCATTGTTTTTAATATTTGTTTGCTTAATGTCATTTTCACAAAGTGCTGTTGGTTATTTTCTCCTAACTGCATTAATGTCTATTGTTACCACTTTGCATCTGTCCCTACAGAGAATGCATTGCCCTCCTTCATCATAGTCAGGAAAGGGCAATGACAGGGTTCAGTGCTCAAAAAAGGTTACCAAGTCTTCCACCATAACCAAATGCAGGAGACTGGACTTTAATAAATACCTTGTTACTAATATTCTAAATATACCCTCCTAGTGTGTGAGCATTCTGCCAGCACAAAGCATCGAACTAATTAGCAAGAGCACATATGCAAATGATGTTGTTCATGTTAAAGAACTTTGCACAATGCCCCTATTATTAGTAAAGCAATTACAATAGTCATTGTGTGCCACCATTAATCTTTTTAATTACTTCTGTATACTAAATTTAATCTTCAAAGTCCTAATTCAAAATATTCTTCAATGAGACTTCTCACTGTTTCTTTTTTTTTTATTTTTAATTTGCCCATTTTTGTTGAATAACTCTAGCCACTTAATTAAAAAGTTCTTCAATATTTCCTGTATTTCAAATCAAACTTCTATAAGAAAAAAACTCTCGGATTAAAAAGTGGCTAAAGAATAGGTATATCTTGTTGATTTATTTATTCCAGCTGTGGAGGTAATTTGCATTATTAATTTATATCCAGTGTCTTTGTGAGAAGCAGAAATAGAGACAGTTTTGAGCTTAAAGAAGAAATGAAAATGCTTTGTGTATGTCCATTCTCCCATGTTCTCACAGGTTCATGCACAGGCAGCAGTGCAATGAATTCAAACCGTTGTTTACTGCTCACTCACCCCAGGGATAAAAGTTTGGATCAGTGGCTATGATCCATTGCTGTACTTGTAAGGCTGTGTTTTGCAGGACACAAATGCATTTTCCCAGAGTTGTGTAGAAAGATTTTGAGTGAGAGGTACCAGCAACCAGCCTTTCGTCTAACTGTTTGGAGAATCCACTCTGTGCTCTGTGTATTAATGAGCCTGTATGCATAACACACTGATAGCTTTAATTTAGCAGTTTGTAAAATGTAGAAGAAATGCTGTCTTCAGAATCGGGCTGACATAACCCTGCCTCCTGCTTTTTCTCATATTGTCCTTTCATGTGACCTTTCATGTGTCCTTTCATGTGATCTTTCCCAACGGGAGAAGTAAAAGGTGAAGGTGTTGCACTGGAAGATGCAACGCTGCGGGCCAAGGATGAATACTTTTATAGTTCATTTTGGAATAACACATAACCGTCAAACTCAGTCTCTGGTCTGGAAAACACATTCCTGTAAGGCTTGAAGACTTGTTAACTCCTTCTCTCTTTTGGGGAGCAGTTAATCTACTGGAGGGCTGGGCTGAGAGTTGGCAATCAACAGGCTGGGAGATGAGTGGGACAAAACCCTGGCAAGTTCAGCAAAGGGAAATACAAAATGTTATAGCTGGAATGGAATAATAACATATAGTGCAGTGTGAGGTGGGGGCCGACTGGTTTGAAACAGCTCTGCAGGAAAGGTCCAGGGAGTGCAGATCATAGAATCATAGAATCATAGGGGTTGGAAGGGACCTCGAAAGATCATCTAGTCCAACCCCCCCCCCTGCCAAAGCAGGATCACCTAGAGTACATCACACAGGAAGGCGTCCAGGTGGGTTTTAAATTACTCCAGTGAACGAGACTCCACAACCTCTCTGGGCAGTTCCAGTGCTCCGTCACCTTCACAGTAAAATAATTTTTCCTGATATTCACCTTCAACCTCCTATGCTCCAATTTGCACCTATTACCCCTTGTCCTATCACAGGTCATCACTGAAAAAAGCTTAATTCCATCTTCCTGACACTCAGCCTTTACATATTTGTGAACATTGATGAGGTCACCCCTCAGTCTCCTTTTCTGCAGGCTAAAGAGACCCAGTTCCCTCAGCCATAAGCCTGGATGTTCATCCAGCTTAACATGCACCAGCAGCAAGCCCTGTGGCAAGGGCAGCCTCAGCCTTCCGGGCTGCATTGTCAGTGGTGGAGCCAGCAGGTTCGTAAAAGTGATCCTTCCCCTCCAACCAGCATCTGTGAGTCTGCATCTGGAGTAGTATCCATCTGCTAAGGGAAAAAGAGAGAAGGGGAGTGCTCTTGAGTTCCAGGTAGGACTTCCCAAAGTGGCGTAAGTTCTGTGTGCCGTGGAAAGAGAGGTCATGTCACACTCTGTTTTATTAATTCATCACTGTGCTGGACAATCCCCATTGGTACAGCTCACCTGACACAAAGACAGACTTTTGTCATGATTTTCTTGTAGTTGTCTTAGTTCCCACTTCATCAAATGTCGCTCAGGATGTTCCTCTACCTTCCTGGGCTTCTACAACTATTGCTATTTCATTCTCTTAATTACTGACATAAAGGAAGGCAAGCCCACTTTACACAAAATAGCACGCACCCAAAACAATTGCTAAAAAAGTATTTATCTCTGTTTTAATTAAACATTAGAAGCTACCTTGAATTGTCACTGTAAAAACAGTATATATGCATGACTATGCATAAGTATAGGGCAGCCTGGGTTCTACCCTGGTCTTTAGGAATCATGCAAAAGTTCTTTATCCTTTTCTTCTGCTGGGAAGTCCCTTTCTTTGCCTTCCAAATCAATATGGCTGGTTACTTTTCTCAAAAGCTTCGCAAAATGTTGTATATCTCAAAGATTAATGCACTATATTGCTCTCTTTTATCTAATGTCCTTAAAGCCAATTGTTTTTCATTAAAAAATGTCACTGCATCTCAAAGCAGTGGAAAAATGAGCAGTGGAAATGTTCAGCTTCAGGATACTTCTTCCTTTGCTGACTGAGTTGTAAATTCAGATCATTTACTGTAGTTCCTAGTACATCTTTACACTGAATCAATATGGATGTTTTGGATGCTGAAGCACTTTGCAGTGCTTTAATCTCCTTGTTTTCCTTCCCCCAAAGATAGTAACTTATACAGAGTATGATATATATCTGTAGCTCTTTTTCAGCTTTTTCTTTAGCTCAGATAACATGATATAATTTCGATAAGAAACACTGCTCAAGAAAAAGGGGGAAAAAAAAAGCACAAAACTACAGAGACTAAAGTAGCTATATGTCACTATGTTCAAATGCAATAATAGCTCATCCTACTCCTTTACGTGATTTTTCAAATTAGCAGCATCTTCATTTACTTTTCACATACAGGGAGGTAATACTTTGATATTTTTGCCTTCATTGCTTAATATAATAACATAATTAAGAATTCTCTCAAATTACAGTTTAAAGTTTGTGCAATAACTGGATTCAAAAAGTTCTATTTTAATACTGGTACAGGTAAATTACTACAAGATTTTTTGAAAGCTGCCAAAAAATTCGTATTTTTTCCTTCCTTTTGTCTCAATTTAAGGTAGAGTTGTCCAAAACTGAGCAGTCCCAATTCTATTTTGTGACAAATTTTAAGACATTGGGTTTTGGGGGGGTTGTTTTCTGATTTTTTTTTTAAATCAGTTCCTGGAAGGCAAACAAAGCCCCTGAACATTTTCAAAGAACAGAATTATGCTGACTGAGCATTTTAGGTGAGAGTGTGGGTACATTTATGTATACCTTTATACATATACAAATATTATATATATGCTATACCTTGAATTTTCACTCTCTCTTCACACACTTATTAAAAAAAGTTCATCTTTGTCTAAACTGACAAGAGTCTAGGCAGCTTTTCAGCTTAGAAAAAAAAATTTTGATGAACTTTCACTTGCCAATAATATTTTACTAACTCTGCTTTAAAGCAACTTATTCTGTTTTTGCCCATGGTCTGCTCTGTGGTGCTTTGGATGTGGTGGAGAGGAAGGAGAAGGAAAGAGGTGGGAGGACACACGGAGCCTTCTCCTGCCTGCACAGGCAGCCTTACCCAGCATGACAATGCTGACCGTATTTGGCAGTGACCTATGAGCTCTGCTTGCTGAGAAGCTTCACCTGAGAACAACACTGCCTGACTCAAACCACGAGGTGAAAGTAGTTGTGTGTAGCATGACTTTCTTCCTTTCAGAGGAAGGTCAGTGACTTCTAACCTTTGTTTACAAGGAAAAAGTTTTAGATTTTTACGTCTACTGACTGCTTTCCAAAAGCTTTGACTGGGAAATCAACACCTAAGGAGTTTCTGAGTTCAGACCAAACGTTTCTGTTTCATCTAGAAACCTTTCAGTTTTCCCATCCATATTCCACTTTCCATCACATCTTCCACTTTCTAAATTGCTTAGAGAGGAAAAAAAGAGCTTTTACGATGTCAATTATTTCCAAAGACAGAGGTCTTGTTGTAGTAGTAAGAACTGGACTTTTACAACAATTACATATATTTTTCAATAAGGAAAAGGAGGCACGTTGCCATTTCTAGAAATTTCTTTGAAGTGTAGTTTTTCTTTGCTCCAATCTCTCACCAATTGAGATTCATAACTAAAACTAAATTGTTCAGATTACCTATTCTTTCTCACTGCCTTAGACTTTACATGCAGAGAACCGCTGCAAAGCTTTCACCCTTCACAGAGATGTCATTACTCCCTCTCAGACTAATTACTATCACAAATGTAACAGAAACACAAGAAGTGCTACAATTCAAGCTTATCAGATGGTGGTAAAATACCACTGGAAAAACAAAAGTGTAAAAGATGTCAGCCATCTGTTGTTTAAAACAACCA
Organism: Merops nubicus; assembly: GCF_000691845.1. Taxonomy (NCBI): domain Eukaryota; kingdom Metazoa; phylum Chordata; class Aves; order Coraciiformes; family Meropidae; genus Merops; species Merops nubicus. The sequence continues at coordinate 139,068 of NW_008602241.1, read as the reverse complement.
AATTATTGTAATTGTTTCATAAGGACTGTGTCTTTAGAAGCAAACGTACATTTGTTGACAGCAGCAGGTCCTCTTTAATTGTAATAGGATGAGGAAGCTTTTCTCTTTCCTTTCCCTGATGATACAGTATTTAGAAGAATAATTTTTATCAACAAACCCAGAAACATTCTAAATTAAGACCCTGGCTAATGCATTATATTTCCTTGCATAGCTGACAAGATCTGATATTATGAATTGGTCAGATGTTGAGTTATAAACAGAAGTCTTTAACACATTCTTTCTTACTGACTTACTCAATTTCATCAAACACGATGCTGTCAGAAATTAGAGAAACATGGCAGAAAAATGAGAAGCAAATGTGAGAAAGACCTCAAAGAGAGGCTAAGTTATTTTTATTACATTTCAGCTCTTCAAAGATCTTTATTTGCATGTCCATTTCAGTCTGGAAAGGAAAGTTATAATTAAAATAATAAGATATCAAGTGATTTATTTATTAAGGTATTAGCAATATTTGCAAAGTGAATTCAGCTTAAAAATGACAGAAATATCCCTCAAGCTTGTATTTGATTAGCAACAATTGGCAGCATAATAAAAGTTATTTTTTGAGTCCAAAAAATAATTTAAGTAGACATTCAAGAAGCCATTGTTCTTTGGAAGCTTATCTAAGTGCAGCACAAGGATTTTATGATACTTTTAAAGTGAAATAATACAGGAGTTCTAACCATACTGAGAATGAAGCCAATGTATTAAAATACAGAAAAGCAGAACATATAGAAATATGTCAGAGATAAAACCGTAGCATTGTCCAGAAACAGAATTACAGAAAAAGCATCAGATTGACTATTGTTACAACATTTGCAGTACACAATTATACTAAATTTATTCTTTGAATTATTGTTTCCCTCCCTTTTTTTTTGTATCACTGTAGGAAATCAAGAATTTTGTTCTCTTTCATTGTCCATTTTATTTTTTTCTAGGCAAGGATAAACTAGTATAAAAGTGTGAAAAAATCTGCATCATTATATTACTAAAAGCATTTGGAAACAAGAAAAATTCTGCCTCTAGAAGCTGCATTTCTTACAATAATTATTTTAAAATTAATTTGAGCTTGTAATATGAAATTCTGGCTCCAGTTAAGGGAGAGGAATATTGCTGTTGATGTAAATTTAACCACGATATCATTCATAAATTTCCTTATTAACAGAAAAGCTGGTGTAAAAACTTACCAGAAGCCCAGCTGAGGAACTAGAATCAAGAGTTGTGATAAGCCAAAAGAAATCTGAGTTATGATGTTTTTATCACCATGAAGGGTGGGAAGGGAGACAGGACTCTTTCCATTGTCATAACCGTAAAAGCATTATATCACATCATAGTAATGTGTGCACCATATATGCTGTCAAAATATTTTTTAAAACTTTGATTACAACCTCAGTACCTACAAGTCCCTTGTCATTAGAAAATTCAGGTGCTGCCATCACTGTATTTGTCTTTACATGACTGAAATGTATCTTTCAGTCATGAAAAAAAAAAGAGGCACATGCCTTGTCATCCTGTTGAATCTTGAGCTCAGAAAAATATGAACAAAAAGTACAATGTAAAATTTTAAGATTTTTTTAAAGTGCATGATCTAAGCTATGAATTAATTATATGATTTTTTTTACATAACGTGTTGAGTACAAAAAAGCAAATGTATTTGAGGTGTCAGAAAGTTTGAGACCTCCCCCCCCATTTAAGAAAAACTTTTCTAAAGTGATGTTAACATGTTTGTTTTATACATAACTTCAAGTTCCCTTTCAAGTTAATGCAATATTCCAGGACTTGAGCTAACATTCACAATAGGTAGCAGCTGCTTGTGACTGATATTACTTTTCTGGAATAGTTCCAGTCTTCCTGGTTCCTTGTAGGCTGACTTTTTCCAAGAAAAATATGGGGGTTTTGACTTAAAAATACCAGACCAGATTTCTGTGGAAATGAACCTACACTCTTTTGTTATCTTTAAATAAAATATCCACGCATTTTTCAGACAATGTTCTATTGGGGAAAAAAGTTGAACTAAAAATTATGTTTTATCATATTCATAATTACATTTTGCATAGCTGGATGAATTTTAGATCATATTTGCTACAAGAACATTTACATTTTTTTGTGAGTTTATTACATGGCAAAACTTATTCCTAAAGATTTAATGAACGGATTACATCACAAAATATTTCCATTCAACAAAAAGATTTAGTCATTATTTATTAGCTTATTTCAGCAAAGTGATGTTTGAAATCTTTCAAGAATCAAACCTGAAATGATGCGATCTAACTTCTTCATGAATAAAGAATCTGCATGTGCAATGATAGTCCTAAAATTCTGACTGTGAACTTACTGCATGCAAAGACCAAAACCAAACATCCTGAATTTCCTTACTAGGTAGTAATTTCTGCTTTTTGCAGGCAGACTCTTCTGTACAGATCTTACTGTGTGAAATCCATCACACTAAATTATATTCATATTTGAAAGAAAATTCTATTAAAAAACGGCCCATGGTTCAATACACTGGCAAATGAACAAAAGTATAATCACACAAGCTCTGGTGCTTATTTGATTCTGCTTGGTTTCCATAGTAACTATAAATAGCTAATTGTAGTCTCACAAATGTTTTTTCCGTTTTTTCTTTCCTGATGACAGATGCTACTTTTTTATGCAGGGTGAGATTCTGTGAAGGAAATGCCCACAAATTGCTTTACATTGTTCAGAAGACAGCTGAGCTAATCATTAAGATAAATAACATTTTGTTGATTGGAAGTGTCTAGTGGCTTTCCACTGGAATAGGTTTTATTATCCATCTTGATTAAGATCTTAATTTTTTGCTGTGGTGGTTGGAATGATTCTCACATGAATGGTCTTTAGTGATGATATATAACACAGGAGAGAGAATTAATATCAGTGGTCACACTACTACAAAGAAGTAATAAAAATTATATTGAGATTTAGTATTTATATGGGAATCAGAAATATAGCCTAAAAATATCAACTTGAAAAAAATGTGAACAAATACACTTCCAGCAAATTAATACATTATCAGTTTAAGATATGAAGCAAAGTGTAGCAACACAAAAAATTTATTCTAGAGGCCTTAATGATGGACAGCAGGCAGGTTAAGCCAATCTACCATGTAATAGTGGTGCTCAGAAGGCTTACAAAACTTTATTCTGAGCCTGACAGGCATCTCAGCATGGAGCAGTGCAGAACTTGCGTTCAGTCTAGGCTACTGCTCTGGGATGACTAAAGAAATGAACATCCTCTGATGTTCTGATAAGTAATCCTTAGAAATAGCAAAAAAAATTTGCATTTGGAATTCGTCAAATGGGTTTGAATGTTTCTGAACAGAAACATTTTGTTTTCTATTACTTGTAACAGAACCCAGGTCGAGAGACCTTTTTAACTACTGCATTGCTTATAATCTATTATAAGCAATATAACTATATTAGTGATCTATTTCATTAACTGCAATTGATATTTGCAAAATAGGCCCCACAGGGAGCACCTTTACAATATTTAGGGCTGCAAATCTCATACTTCACTATGAAAAGGGTTACCTGCTAGCACTATGCAGAACTTTAGGCTGGCAAGTGTAATTTCACGGTTCCAGGGGCGCTGGATGGCTGTGCAGACCCTGGGAATTCATCCATGTTTGGCTGTGCTCTGCACAGCCTGTGAGCCATGTGCTAAGATTCTGTATGCTATTCTGGAGGAGTTCAGGGCTTTACATAGCTTTATATGCAAATTTGTCAGATTGGTTTAGGATCTGTTATAATCTGGGTTTCACAGATCTCAACATGTTCAAACAGAACACTGATGAAAAAATCCAAACAAAACCTGAATACCCTGCTTCCAGCAAATGAGAACTTCAGTCTCACACATCCATAAGGATCTGAAGATAAGTGAGATGGATGTCCTTCCAAGTTCTTGACAAACTTAGTTAAAGCCCAACAGAGAGACAATTTGTAGGCTACAAATCAGTAGCAGGAACTACTGCCCTTTGTTCATTCCTCAAAGATACAGTGCAGCAGAGAAAGAAGGAATTAGGGAGAAGTATGATAACGAGGAAAATATATTCCCTGGATTCTCATTCACAAGAAGGAAACTTGAAAATGGTGCTGAGGAGAGGATCAGTCTAGCCTTCAGAAAAATGAACAGTCATTGCAGTAGAAGCCAAGAACAATGTCTCTTTATGCCTAGAACTAAGAACTGTAAAATAATGTTTAAAACCGTTTCATTGGAATAAAACAAACTTCAGCCACTGATTCAAACTTTAATTCATATTTAAGTAGTTTTGTAGAATAAATCATCAAAATCCTTTGAAGGCACAAACTCTTTACGCAACTCTGACATGGCTAACCACTATAACAAATATCTCTTCACTGCTTGGGGATCAAAGCGTGGGTCTGAGCATGCTTATAAAGGAAAATATGAAAATATCTGCTCTCCTTTTTATTTTGTTTACTAACTTGCAGGAGGAGTAAAGCTTTCCTTTCTGTTTGAATGTAAGAATGTAAGTGAAAAATTTCTAGATGCAGAAAAGATATTTAAAATCATAAACTGATTTCTATGACTGGCATTTGTAATTTAAAACCTCTGTTCATGAGAACTATTCAAGATATACTTCAATGTCTCGCTTAGTAAGCATAGACTGCTGGGTGCGTTTAATGGATAAGAGCTTCAGTTAAAACCCCTGAGTTTAGCTTTAATATTATCAAAGTGGAAACTGTTTCGACTAGGCAGTGATTTAAAATGGCTTTATATTTTTTCTAATTAAGCAAATTTTTGTAATTAATACAAATATTACTTACATCTAGCACTCTATTTTTGCTTATTCAGATAATTAATTATTTTATTCCTGGGATAATACATGCCTAAGAGCAGATGGCTTTTTCCACGGGTGACAGGTTGAGATAGATATATATATGAGCATTTCTTAATATGCTTCTCTCTGAAAGTTATTTAGACATATAGCTTAATAAGACCTCTATATGAAATGAATGAATTTCAAAAGGACCTCTACCCATTCCAATTGAACAGTTGGAGGACACAGGGCACAAACATCTGAACCCGAGGTCACAAAGTGATTCTGTGGCTTTGAAGCCAAACACAGACTTTGTTTTTTAAAAAGGCAAGAGTAACAAGTAGGTGGCCGGCACTGTCTACTATATTAACAAGAACTTATTGAAATTCTTTATACAGTTCTCATTTTGAGAGTGTAAAAGGGTTGTCAGCAGCTTGGAAATTATTTAGAAAATAACTGAAAGAATAATTTAAGGTTGAAAAATCTGCCTCAACTGTAAAACACCAAAAAAAATTAACTAAACAAAAATAAGGTTAAGAGGTGAACTTTTTGTAGTCTGCAGCTGACCACATGAGGAAAGTTTTCTGGTAGTAGAAGTTTCTTTAATCTTTTTGATGAATGGAGAATGAGACCCAGTGGCTGGAATTAGAAGCTAATAAATTCAGTCAAAATGAGGTAGTCTTCTTCAGCAGTAAAGCATAATTAAGCCATGTAACAATTTGCTGAGGGTTGTGGTGTGCTTTCCATCATTTAAAGTCTTTAGGATTAGCTGTCTTTTTAAAAGATATACTCAAACTCCACTAAAATTTTGAGCTCAGTGAAGGAATTACTAGTTGAAGGTTTTGGGGCTGTTTTGCTGGAAATCAGATTTGGGTAATCATGATTCCCTCTGGATAATAATGTATGAAACTTCTGAGGTTTATATTCTGTTGTCCTTTCTCTTCCTGAACATTATCTTCCTTTGCAATCTCTTTTGAAGCCATTTGCACTGCCTGTCCAATAAGTGTAATAGATTCTGGCTTTCAGGAATGTTGCTTTGCAACCAATTCTGTTTTAGCACTGGTAGGCAAAATAACATTAAAATTTGCAGGACATACAGTCCTCACATGTATTATGATTGTGACTGAAATAATCATACTGTTCGTCGTATTAGTTCATTATCTACCCTCACACATTATACCCTGGCGTACCTTTGTGCAGAGTAGTGTTTGACCACTGCTCACTTAGAAGAAAGCCCTTGGAGATTTTTTAACGTTGATTACACAGGGTTACTGAATCCACTGAGAGATCCTGAGTACCACTCAGTGAAGACATTGGAACATCCCTTTTAGAGGGAAACTTTTTCTTTGCTAGGGACTTTATTGCTATAAGAGATGGACAGCAGCGTGTTTTGTGGTCCACTTAGATGCTACTCAAACATGACTGCCTAAAGTAGTAATTCACCTTCTCCCAGTAGGATTGCCATATTTCTGCCTTGAGCACATATACAGGAATAGAATAGTGCATATATAAAAAGCCTGGTATACTGAGACAGAAAGGACCTAGCTTTTATGTAGAAAGCACGCATTAACTAAAGAGAGCTATATGGTGAAGAGAGCTCTGACATATCTGGGGAGATTTGTAGCTGTTGTTCATGCTCAAAGTGATCTTATCATGCTCATTAAGTTTGCCTTGGCAATTATATTGGATTAACTGCATATGGAGAATTATTCATTATTCATAGTTTCATGCAAGTACAGTAGGTCCAACATATCTTAGACAAGTAAATGCTCGTGTGCAGCAAGTAGGGAAATGGCCAGATCCCTGTTTCTCCCCACAGACAAAACAGCAAAAATAGATGGAAGATAAGACTATATGTTTGGCCTGAGGATATTATTTACCCTTTATGGGAGCCTATTTTATTATACTCTGGAATGTTCTTAAACCTGGTTAAATTAGGCAGCATTGATATTGCAGGGTACAACAATTCTCATGCAGTGCGTAACTTCACGTGTGCAATAATTATAATTCTGCGGATGGGTCACTTTCATCAATTGAACAGAACCATATTCTGTAGTATTATATTTAAAATAGACTCCTAACACAGATTAAATTGGATCCACAAACTTCACTTAATTGATTAAAATTTTCCATTGAGCAAATGTGGTGCTCACTGTTTGTGATAAACAAGATGATATTCCAAATGCTTACCTTCCACTAAAATAAGAAAATTACAATTTAATTTAGAGGGCAGCTTGCACTCATTTTATGGAACTGTTTCCAGAAGCAATAACTAGCAAACTGCCAACACGCTTTTGAAATAGCTCGTATACTTTCTTCTAAAAGAATATACTGCGCAAATGTTATTAACTTGTCTCTCTGTTTTATGCTTGCATTATAATGCTGCTCTATCTAAAGCATGTAATGTTCAAATTGGCACATAACCCGTCATATGTATACAATATATTCATATGTGCAGATTATATTTTTTTTATTCTTAATTTAAATCCTTTTTTTTCATGTTTACTCAATATTTACTTATTTTATTTTCTAAATTTGAAGAGTCAAATTATTACATAAAGATCTGGCTCTATTCAACATTTGTTGTGCAATTCAATAAAAATGCCTCCAGATTTAGATATTATTACATAATTATGTAAAATTATACAAACTCTTGTTTGAATGTTCTGCAAACAAATGACTGCAAGAATCTATCCATCAAAAGCTGGGCTACATTCACACTGGAAATTGCACTCCATAAAGTATGTTTAGATGTAAAACTTATGCCTCTGTAAAGGTAGTAATGAGACAGCAGATATTGTTGTGTTTAAACCCTGGTAGGCCGATAAGCACCACACAGCTGCTCACTCACACCTGTGCACCAGAACAAGAGGATAAAAGTGGCAAAGCTCGTGAGCTGAGATATATAGTTAGTTTAACAGGAAAAAGCAAAAGCCGCATGTGCAAGCAAAACAAAACAAGGGGTTCATTCACCACTTCCCATTGGCAGGCAGGTGTTCAGCCATCTCCAGGAAAGCAGGACCCCATCACGCATAATGGCTACTTGGGAAGACAAATGTCATAACTCTGAATGTCCCTGCTGCCGCCTTCTCCCCCCGGGTTTTATTGCTGAGCATAATGTCATACAGTATGGGATATCCCTTTGGTCAGCTGTGGTCAGCTCTCCCAGCTGTGTCCCCTCCCAAATTCTTGAGCATCCCCAGGGTACTTGCTGGCTGGGCAGTGTGAGGAATAGAGAAGGCCTTGACACTCTGTAAGCACTGCTCAGCAACAGCTGAAACACCCCTGTGTTATCAACACTGGGTTTGTCACAAATTGAAAACAGGGAACTTCTGGGCATCTAAGAAGAAAATTAACTCTCAAGCAAAATAATGAGAAAACAGTTTTGCCTAACTTCACAATAATGGAATAATTCAGTTCAATAATGTAGTTTCTGCAAATATATGTGAAATCAAATTTGCATAAGCACTGGGCCTTTGGTGACAATTTTTTTTTTTTTAAAAAAAAAGTTATTATGCCATCAAGCAAGAAAATCTATACCCTTCAAGCCAGCCAGTAAAGACCAATGTATCTGGCATTCAGTACCCATTTCATGTATTTTGAAAGCCGTGTAGATATAATTTCATATCTGTCAGAAAGTCAGCTTCATGTACTTTTATAAATAAATCTCCAGATCCCAGTATGGCAGCCAGATTCCTGGCATTGCTACCTGTGGGAGAGGGCATTAGGAATGTACAGTGTGCAGAAAGCCTTGGATTTACTCAGGAATCTCATCTGCGCTGCTGAAATACACTCCCTTTTCCATTTTGCCATTTCATAGGACAATATAAGTGGAACAGAAACCAATTTTGAAAATTATTTTTATTTTCAGTCAATAGACTCACAAGTGAAGTGGCTTCTAGGTTTTTCAGGCATGCAGAACTTCTTCATTTCTTCAGCACTTTGAAATTTTAATGTTTCTCAATATGTTTGGAGGTTATTTTGCAAATGGGATACTATTTATTTCATGTGCTAATAGAAGGAATGAATATTTATTTTTACTGGTTGAGTATTAGATGCTAAAGAACACAAAAATAAATGGAAAAACTCCTTCTCTCTTCCATCTTTTTTTCTCCTTCCCCACTCCCCCTCTCCAAACTTGGCAGGATTCAGTTTCTTAGCTTTGACTATGAAAGTTAAGCATCTAGAATTGCTATATATTTAAGGGCAAGAGAAGGACACTTCCCAAAGGAGGATTACCCCATCTTAGACACGAACCTAGAAAGACTAAGTTCCCTCAAGGAGCAGATGTTTACTTATGATAACAGAAGGAACCTAAATTTTTTTTTAAAACTGAACTTCCCATCTTGAAAAGGTTAACATTAGGAAGTCTAAATAGCACACTTGGAAAATCCTATACTGCCTGTATTCGCTGTACTTATCCGTGATGTCCTGTGGTGCCATAACCAGAAGAAGAAGGCTGTTACCTCTGCAATGCTGGAGTATCACATAACTGTGGCTGAATATGATTCCTCTTAACTAAATAGAACTCTTAGAGGAATTTGTAGTATTTTTCACCCCAACTATTTCAGATTAGATTCTGCTAAAGTGTATATCTACATGATCTTTCAATTGTCTTTTACTGGCATGCAGTACTGTTTATTGTCACACCTCAGTGCGTACTCCATGTCTTACCTCCAACTTTTTTCTTTGAGCTGTTTTACATCCTCACTCACTTTTCTCTCCCAAGTGTAGAGTCAGCTGTTACTCGGATGCCAGTGTGGGTAGAAGTGCATAGTAAGAATTGCAACAAAATAATTGGAAAAGGAAATATTTCAATCTGAATTTGGGATAAAGAAGGCTGTTCTGTTTTATAAACTTGTATATTAAACTGGAATAGAAATTATTAGAGGTAGTACTTTTTCAGCTTAGAGGATTTCTCATTATCTTAGATTTTAAGTATGATAGTGAGATTTCCAGCAGAGAGAAGCTGTTGAGAAAAACATTTTGCCACAGTTAGTTAATTCTTCCCTACATGTGCTTTATTCAATGTATCCATTTTAAAACCAAATGAGGCTGCTCTGTCTTCTTTAGAATCCACAGCAAACCCTAGCTGTGCCAATTTTAGAGTGTGCTCATCTCTGTGGGAATATTGCTTTCTATTCTTTATTACATATTAAAATTACAATAATAAAAAATGGAATTTTGCCCAATAGCAGGAAATGCACAGGTTGCTGAAGGATTTTTATATTTATTCTTAAGCTTAGCTTTTAAATCTAAACCGTTTTTTATTTAGTAGATGAAGTAACAAAAAGCACACTTTTAGAACCATCTCAAAAGATAATTTGAGATGGAGAAAGGGTTAAATCATTAACCTGTGAGTATTTCTCGTACAATACATTGAGATATTACCAAAAGTGACTCTCTTCAGTAGCTGCATTTGGGAGCAGTTGTTTGTTTTAGTTACCATCAACATGTGCCCAAAACTGCTTCTGCCATACAGTGAAGTTAAGTCCTTCAGGATCCAGAGGAGGAGCAGAATTCATCTTAGCAAATGAAGGAATCTGCACCACAGGTATTTTCTTCCAAACCGTTGATCTGGATGTCCTTTGGAATAAACATAAGTGGTGTACAAAATAGGTCAAATGAATTGCATCTTTCAAGTGTTTATTTAATTCCATTGACCAGTGGTCAGCCTAGCTTCAAGGTAGACTGTGTAAATGTAGACTTTGCAAATGCTAAAGAGGAAAGATATTGTCTTAAATATTCCTGTGCTTTGAAGGATTGAAATTCCTGCACCTCTGAGAGTATTTTTCATTAAGAGACCACAAGCATGAAGAACTTAATCTCGGGAGTCTCTCCTCATCCCCCACAAGGTTTTCAAGTCCAACTCTGAGGAATTTTTTTTTTTTTCTTGTACCTGGCGTTTCTTTTCAAGACAGCAAACCAGTAGTGGTTTAGCCTACATATCAAAGAGACAGAAGAGAGACAGAAAAAGGCATTTGGGAATGAGTGGATAGACCCATCACCTCATTTAACATTAAAACATTTCGTAGTGTCCTTTTTTTTTAAAGACAAGAGAAACTGGGATATGGTAGTGATGTGTTTATTTTTGCTTCTTTTTGAAAAAAAAAATATATAACTTTTTTTGAGTATTGGGGAGGAACAAATCACAGCATATAGTTAGTATCGGAATGCTGCTGGATACTATAATGCATTTCTGTCCCCAGTATTTCCTGTTGACCAGCTCTCAATATCTGTAAGATTAGTGCATTGGAATGCGACTGAGAGGAAAAACACAAATGGTTTCAAGAAAGGAGAAGCAAATTCATGGAAGAGCACCTCAACAGGTGCAAAAGATACTTCAAGAAATTTCTAAACTGATGAAACCTAGAAATTGAAATTATAGGTAGGGAGTAATGAACTATACAATACTTATTCTTACTCAAGGTTGGATCTGGTACAGAGCATTAGCTCTCATACACAACATAGTTTTATCACATACAACATGGTTTTAGACTGTTTTAAAAAAAAATATTAAGTGTCTTGGATTAAAAAGCAATGATGACTGTGCTGCACTGCAGAGCTTGGATCTGAACTCAGCTATAGAGATATGAAGGGGATATTTTGCTCGCTTCTATATTACACAGAGCTTCAAAAAGGCAAGAAATTGCAGAGGTTCAAGAAACAGTGAACTCAAAACTCGGACATGTATTTAGGTAAGATTTATGTAGACATAGAAGGTTTATGTTACAATTTAAAAGTTGGAGATCCCTGAAATAGAAATTATTGATAAGTAAAGTTTATTTGGATGTAGCATCATCCAATATTTGGACACAAGCCTCAAAGACCTCCTGTCACTAGCATTTTTGCAGGCCATTTACTACTGTAATTTTTCCAAATTCATCTGCTTTAGAGCCTGATGTTGCTGGGGAACCTACTGCTAATAATAATCATTATTTCTGTTTTCTGAGCCTTGATTCTTTACACAATGGTTTTTGGTCTAGGACTTGTACGAGTCTTTCTTTCTGTCATTTCATTTTCCTGTTCTTTTGTGGTGTCTTCTCCCAGTTGTAGTTTTACGGAAACTGAAGCAATGAGACTGAAGCATTCTGAAGCAATGAGAAGAAACTGTTAACTTTTTTTTTCTTTTCACTTTTTATTTCTTTTTATAACTGGACATTTTGCATCTGGTTTTCCCTGTTTACTGAGATTAAAATTAACCTATTATTTTCACGTTGTCTTCAACCTTAGGAGATATTCAGTGAGTAGAGAGCCAGCATCCCTACTCACTCTCATGCTTCAGAGTTCACATAGATTATGGCCTGGATGTTCAAAAACAACTACTTATGTGCTCTTTTTATACACTGAGGTGCTGCTAAGGGAACAGCAGAGCTACTGACAGAAAGTCCTGACAAGGTGCCTTTTAGAAAAACTGACAGCAAGTTAAATATGCAAATGTGTAGGCATTCAAACCAGCTAGTGCTTTTAAACATCAGTTTTTACGATAATAGATCTGCCTCGTCCCATATATATTCAGTACTTCCCCTTATATCAAAAAGCAAAAGCCTTAAAATATCCAGGGAGACGATGTTCATGGTTTCCTAACTAAAAGTGATTTAATCCTTTAGTAATTTTCTTAATACAGTTGTTATAAACCCACTCTTTACCCATGCATTAGGCAGTCATAGGCAAATCAGCAATACACCCTAGTTTAAATCTTCTGAATGTTTAGCTCATAGTAATTATTAAAGAAAATGAGATTACTGCAGTGATAACAAGGATACACAGAGCAATCAACTCTTAGATATCCATGGGAGGATGATCTGCGTCGTGGTTTAGCTGTGTTGCATGTAAAGGCAGAGCAGCTGGCTTCATCTTGACCAGTTCCTCTGTGGAAACAGTCTCTTCATATCTCCAAAGCAGTCTATGTCATACAAACTTCCGCTACTTTGCAGTCAATAGAGACAGTAGTATCCCTGCCTTTTCTTTTCCTTTCTCTTGTACATTTATTCTACCTTTTAAACCCCTAATCTAAATGTTTGCTTACTTGGCCTATTGCACTGCTTTGTTTCCTTATGAGATGAAATACAATAATAATAAAAAATGGGGCAATAAAGAATGCATTAATCTATGTACACTTAACTTTGATACATCTAATGTTAGCTACAGACATTCCCCTCCCAAATCACTTATAATTGTTATTATTGTTTCTATTAAAATAATAACAGTAAAATATTCAGAATTTCCTCTATATTATTAATTACTTCTGAAATATCTGGTACTCATGTACCTGGCATATCTTTGCAGAAATGTAACTTTTGTCTCAAAATTTCTTTTTTTTTTCCCCCAGAACTATATATGTTTTACTATGTCATCTTTAACAACACTGCAATCCAAAAGAAAGCATCACAAAACCTTTGCGAGCATAACATTAGTATTAGCTTTGTAGACTCATTACTTATGTAGCTGAAATGTAGCTGTTATTCCTAACATTGTGTAATTTCAGAAATATAAAATTTTGTAATTTCAGAACTATAAATAATATACAAGACATTTGAAACAGCTAATCTTTATGAGAGTTCTTCATTTTCGTTTTCACTTTGCATACTTTTAGCAAAAACTTTATTAGGCCTATCAAGAGTCCTTAGGTGTAACTTCCCTTGGAACAGAGGAATTTCTTAGCTGAGAATAGTTGCTGACTCATGTTTGATATTTAGACATTGCACTACTGACTCTAAAAATTATCTGTGCAGAAGTATGCAGTGGATTACAGAAATTTGGTGTGCCATAGGAACATCTTGGAAGTATACGATATCCTGCACGTATATGTTACTCATTGGTCTTGAAATCATTCTAAATAGAAGCCACACCATTATGAAAACAAATTCATTTATGAAAACAAAAGAACGATAGCAAACATTACAAAGGCAGAAGTGTCAGAAAATAAAGCATTTTGATTATTTCAGAATCAAACCTCTATAAAGTCAGATTAAGTAATCCCTAGAATTAGTACCAAATTGTAGACACATACTTGCCCTGCATGGTTAGGAACTTGACCCTCTGGTCAGCTACACACCTTCAGACTACATTAATGAGAAAGATCTTTTAGACAGAAGAGAATACTACCTTGCATACTTTTGTCATTACTTACATTTTTATTTAACTTCAAAATCTCTTCTTGTCCCTGAAAATACAGACAATTTACCAGGAAGAAGTTTCCTTCCTTCCTGGACTGCCAATTGCTCTTATTTCTCTTCAAATGCTAACATCCTTTAGACAGGATTCATGCAGATATCTTCTCTCTCTTCCTTAAACAATTGGCAAGTCGTTAACCTATTGAATAAAATGTTCTTTCTTACCTACTACAGCAAAACAGATATTTCAATTGGAAATTAATTCAATTTGTCAAACATATTTTACAGGAAGACATAAAATAACAGTGATGATTTTTGAAAACTTCATTTATACAAATAAAGGAGATTAATACTTCATTTCATTACTGAGACCAGATGTGACTGTAGATTAGTGTCTCTGAAGTGATAGCCACATTTATGATAACCGGCTCCAGCTTTTGTCCTTGAAGGACTTTATAACATGTTTAGTTGTTTTGTTGGTTTTTTTTTTTTTTTTTTTTTTCCCAAATACAAAACAAGAACTGGTTTAAAACAAAAAGGAAAGGTAGAGAAACAAACTAAGAGTTCCTCTGAGAAAAGAAAACTGTTTCCAAGCTTTATCATGTTTAGGTTGTATCTAAACCAATTTATCACTGGCTACATTACACAATAAATTTTAAATTGCAGATTCTTAACATGAGGACTAATTACTTCCAAACATTTTCTTCAAACAGCTTTGCATTGATACAATTTAAGGCAACTTGAATAGTGCCTAGAAAACTGCTGTTCGTTTTTTTCCGTTTTACTCACCTTCCCTGTTTCTCTGTTACTGGTGGAATATGAGGCTTAGAACTGCAATAACCTGTGGGGTTTGTTTGTTTTTCTCTTCATGCTCCTATTTAAGATTCAAAAGCCATTGCATGACTGCCAGTACTTGGTGACCTTTGCTCTGTCACTTTTATATTGATTTTTTTTTTTCCTCCTGGCATGTAAAGATCTTCTTGCAATGTCTCTTTCTCTATTGCCCTACGAAGTAACACCAGCCAAAATGATGGGAATGCAAGCTTCCTCATGATATCAGTGTCCATGGGACACTGATATTCTATTTTACACTGGATATAATTGCTCATAATGGCACTTCCTCCAGCATCTATATAAACTCCCTTCACAAGATACCATATGTTTTTTCCTAAAATAAATTACTTTAGGTTTAAGAAAGCTTAACTAATTTTATACAGGAGAACGCACTGTTGCTATTACTGGAATGCACCATGCCACTCAACAGGCTGGTAACCGATGTTTTCATAACTATTACTAGTCATCATATAATTATTGGAATTAGAGAATTAAAAAATAATAATTAGCTCCTGTAACCCTCCATTTTTGCCAATGCTTTTGTTCCTGCAGAAGAAATTAATCTTCTCCAAAGATCTGATGTGGTACACTTTTAAATGACTACATTTTTTATCCTGTTCCCAAAGAATATTACACATTCCAGAAAATGTATTAATTTATTTTGTCTCTCAAAATTTCACAGATCAGTTCACATATAGACTTCTAAACTGCTGGCTTTCTTGCTTTTCTCAACTACCTTTGTGTCTCATATGTATGTATTTTACATTTATCCAGTTTCCATAAGAGATATCTAATCTGTAGCTAATATTCTGTTCCAGTACAACTTTGCTAACCTCTATACAATTATACTGTGTTTTATGGTCAAAGCAAATATGAAAAATGACAGTGCATTCAGTAATCTGAAAGGTGATTGGGAAGGACTTCAACTCATAAATCATCTTTTGGTTTCTTATTAGGATACAAATTGCCATCAAGTGTCCTATTTATCAGCCATGATTTTTTTTTTTTTTTGTCTCAAATATAAAGCTATATTTGTACCTCTAAATGGTTAAATGATACTGACAGTTGAAAGACAGATACAACATATGCAATCCTTTGTTCTCTTCCCAATGTGGGGAGATAGAAGAAACTGAAAATTACTTTCATACTGGAGCTGATAAACTGAAATCAGAAGTTTGAAGGCAGTGAGTCTTTACTTTGACAGACAGTTTGGTGCAATATCAGCAGTCTTATAGACTGACCTGGTTTGTGTTCAGGCCTGAATTTTAACAGTGTTTACATTTTGGAGATTTATTTCAGAATAGTTTTAGACTGGTCCCTGTCTGTGACTGCACACCGCTCCATGTATATGTATCAAAGTTGCCCAAAGGGAGCAGCTTTGGTGCAACCAAGTGGGTTCTCTTTAAAAGGAGTTTATTTCACAACAAGGCTTCACTGAATACTTTATCGATACATGGTAAATATAACAAAGCAGAAGACTACCTGCAGAACCGCACTGCAGCCCTGAGCAGCTTTGTAGTGTTTGTTTAGTGTTTGTAATGGGCTACAGATTCATGGTTTATTAATAAGGTCCTTCTTGTATTAATTCACCTTATAGAAAATAGTAGAGGAAGAGCTAAAACAGAATATACCAGATTTAAATCCTAAGGGAAGAGGGGACTTTCAGAGGCTTAGAGAGCAGGGTCAAACAAGCACCTACATGCTCTGACATGCACCACAATATCTTCTTGATACTGGAACAAGCATAGTTTCTGCTTCAGTTTTGACTTCTGTACCCTCTGTTTACCCCCAATAGAGCCTGGGTACTTTGAGGGAGCTTTGACCTTGACCTAGTAGGAGCATTCTCAGCCCTTATCAATCAAGACAAGGTTTAAAACAGCTGTTGTAAACATGACTATTTGTGGAGTGTGTCAGCTACCACTGAAAGACTCACTAATGTAAGTCTGTAAGTTTGTAAATGTAAATCTGGAACTTCGTCAGAAGTGGCGAAGTTTGACATAGTGTGGGCTGTATATAATTTGTGTCCTGAGCTCTGTACTGACTATGTAGTCCTTCACAATGAAAACACTGGTACTGTTTTCATAGTGCTTACACTGTGACTAAAGCTCCAGAAGTGACTAATGTCTTTTCCAGCATATTCTAGTTCATGTATCTCAGAAATAAAGCAAACAAACAAACCCCCCAAACCACTGTGCTAGTTTATTTATTGTGCAGAACCTTTTCCTTGAAGAGATAGTTGCTTGTGAGTTTTAAAGTCTCAACTAAAAGATTTAAACAACAGTCGTATTTTTAAAACTAGGAAAGTGTTACTGCAATATAAACAAAAGAACCAGCTTAAAATTCTAACTCTTGACTAAGGGGAAATTGTGGATAGTGAATGGACCTATAAGATAGATAAGGAAGGATTCAATCCCTTTATGCAATTTGAGACAGCCTAGGGTATCCCATCCAGTCTGCAACTGCAAAGATATCGGTTTCCCACACCCACCCCACAACGTGTATTGCGTAAGTGCAACTGAGATTGCACTCAATGCATACGCATTACTGCCTGAACAGAGCCATAGGCACTGTCTCCTGACATAATGGAATGACCAAATGCTGAAAAGAGCAAAGTACTCATTGTTGTGTACAGATATTTTTCATCAGCCTGTGATCCCCAGATCCTTCTCGACTCAATTTAACCCTACTCTGCAGTCAGACAGCAAACACACTAAGGTCAAATGTTGGTCATGGAGTAGAAATATGAGTAAAAGAGAAATGTGAAAAAGACCAAACTGACACTTAAGTCATGGAAATGGTTTAGCTAGTTATTTACGACAGATTTCTTCATCTAAGCATGCACAGGGTTATAATTAGGGTTCTCAATCCTCTCTCAGCCTGAACCATGTGAAGAATATCCCACTTTAGCTCTTTATTTTAACACTTTAACTTTTTATTAGTGTGTGCAACTGTATCAAAAAAGTGCCCTCTTTTGTCAGGCAAGCTTTCCAAGGATGGCACCACTATAAAAGCTTTGGGATGATCCATGTGAAAAAAAAAAAATATATAGGGAAGAGAGAATGAGAACACGATTCTTTTTGTGTAATGCCTGGTTGAATGTAGTTACCTGCAGAAAGAGTTGAACCACCCTAATGTCCATATGGTTATAAGCAGAAGGCAGGAAATACATGATTTACAGGACATTTTGTGCTCATTACTCATTTCTGCAGAATAGATCTTTATCTCCAAACAACATTACCCTAGTCTTTGCTCATACAGCCTTTAAGAACAGATACAGGGAACTGGGTTCTTTAAATCTCAAATGGAAAACAAAAGCCACTTAGGCCCAGATCCATAGTACTTCAGCCTAATTCCTCTTATTTGTCCCAGGTAGAAATGTGATTTGCATTTTAGGATTCGTTTGCATAGAAATCTTTGTGACTGGTCTTGGACTGGAACAAGAGACCCAAAGGTCTGAAATCTGAAATGCAGCTAAAATGTATCATCTGAGGACTTTGTGAGATTAGGGAAGAGGAAACTGAAGCAAATAGAAAGTCTGAACTAAATCCAGAAGAAACATTTTTATTTGCGTTGCTGGGTAACTCTACTAAGGCTGCCCTTGGAGCAGGAGGAGATAAGAGCAGAGGAAAAACCTTGAATAAATGCTACAAATGCTTCCTCTCTCTAGACTGTCACAATGAGATTTGAGTAAGAGAAGACAAAAAGCAAAACACTTGGGAAAACTGTGATTACAGTGATTTCAGATGTAATTGAAAGAGCTGAAATAACAAGTGCTTTGAGAAAAATTGGTAATTGCAGTTAACGTAAAATTCAATTTTCCTTCATTTTGCCCAGGTAATGAAGAAGGGAGGTGAGGGGATAAAGGAGAAAAAAAAAAAAAAAAAAAGGAAAAAAGAAATTAAGGAAAGCAAGACAGGAAACACCTTGAACTTTTTGTTGTGTCACGGGGGGGATACTTATTCTGCACTGCCATTTTGAGGGCTCACTAGAAACTTACCCACACTGACTTGTTTCAAGCTAAGCATTTGTAGCTATTTTTCTTTCAACATTCTTGGTCATCCAGTGAGACCTTTTGTACTTATGGCCAGATATAAAGAATAAATAATGTCTCAAGACTGAAATGTTTGAGGAAATCTTAAAAATTTACTTAGATATGAAGCCCTTCCTAGTAGGTATGCTAATAAGTCTGTCATTCATATGAGTTTATATATACACATACACTTCAATGCTGCCTTTCAGAGGGCCTCATGATACCCAAAATACACAAAAATGCTCACGGGACTGGCTATAAGAGGTATGATGACCACTTTGTCTGTATGATTTCTTTAAAAACAAACATCTGGCTTATCCACCTAAAAGCATCTTTGGAAAAAACATAGAAACCTAAAGATTGAAGTATATTAAGTCATTGCATGACTTTATCTGCTGGCAGCAAGATTGTGCCCAGGGAGGAAAGGTTATGTACTCTCTCTTTTTTCTCAAGGAATGATGAAGGTACAGTTTTCCTGCTCATCTCTGTATTGATCTTTATGAAAGAAGACATAGATTTAAGGGATATATTCAAATTATTTTAGCATCTTCATGTCTTGACTTGGCTATTCCTCATCTCATATCTACTTGAGGACAAGATTAAAAAGGAAAATATTTATCTGAACATCACTATGACAGTCTATTAGTGAAAGAAGCTGTATATGAAATGTGTTTTTCATGACATTAATAAAGATCTGAGTTAATGAAATGCAAAAATTAACCAGTTATACAGAAATTTAATCCATAACAAAGAAATTTAACAGCACTGTTATGGCTAATATGAAACATAAAGGATGACCTTTTTTTTTGTTTCTTGATTGATGGAAGTGTCTCTGCAACTCATGCAGAAATTTCAGTAGTTGTGTTTCTTGGAGCAAACTAATTTGAATGGTTGAAGAATATCATTAGAATAAGTTTATTTACTCCTCAAACAAAAAAGAAAAAATTAAACAGGTTTAGCATTCTGTGGCTCTGGAACAACTGCAACCACTCTGTGGATTTAGATTTATAGAATCATAGAATCCTTTAGGTTGGAAGGGACCTTTAAGATCATCAAGTCCAACCATTGAGCCATTAGGGCTCTAAAGTCCTCTGCTAAAACAGATCAGAATCTGTCAGGGTTGGAAGGGACCACAAGGGTCACTCAGTTCCAACCCCTCTGCCATGAACAGGGACACTTCCCACTAGATCAGGCTGCCCAGAGCCTCACCCAGCCTGGCCTTAAAGACCCCCCAGGGATGGGGCCTCAACCACCTCCCTGGGCAACCCATTCCAGGGTCTCACCACTCTCATGGTGAAGAACTTCTTCCTCACATCCAGCCTGAATCTGCCCACTTCCAGCTTTGCCCCATTCCCCCTAGTCCTGTTGTTACTTGATATCCTAAAAAGTCCCTCCCCAGCTTTCCTGTAGGCCCCCCTAAGAGACTGGAAGGCCACAATAAGGTCACCTCGGAGCCTTCTCTTCTCCAGACTGAACAGCCCCAGCTCTCTCAGTCTGTCCTCATAGGAGAGCTGCTCCAGCCCTCGGATCATTCTGGTGGCCCTTCTCTGGACACGCTCCAGCAGGTGCACGTCCCTCTTGTACTGGGGGCTCCAGAACTGGATGCAGTACTCCAGGTGGGGTCTCACTGGAGCAGAGTAGAGGGGGAGAATCACCTCCCTCCACCTGCTGGCCACACTTCTCTTGATGCAGCCCAGGATCTGGTTGGCTTTCTTCTTTAAAGTAAGGAAGTTCATACTTTTTATATTATCATATATAGGGAATTTAGAGGGGGTTTTTTTGTGTTGTTTTATATATTTCCTTCTTTATGGACTGTAATTTGGTTAAAAATGTATTTTTAATTAGGTACGCCAGTGACAAAGGTCAGATCTAAATCCACAGTACATGGAAGATGCACTCTTTTATTTTTGTGTCCCTGTATACACAACTCCATCCAGACCAAAAAATAATGCAGTGCCCAAGTGTAGCCATTTTTGCAAACCAATTTGTTTTCATAGAATCAGAGAATAAAAAGGACCTTTAAAGGTCATCTAGTCGGATCCCCCAGCAGAGAGCAGGGACATCTTCAACTAGACCAGGTTGCTCAGAACCCTGTCCAGCTTGACCTTAAATGTTTCCAGGGATGGGGCATCTACCACCTCTCTGGGCAACCTGTTCCAGTGTTTAATCATACTCATCGTAAAAAATTTCTTCCTTATCTCTTGGGAACTTGTTCTCTGCTGTCCTAATATCTGGTTTGATCAAGCTATTGGTTTTCTGTCTGCGGAGGAACACTAAGATGTCACAGGTTACTCTTTTACACTGCATTCAGCTACTGCCACAGAAGCATGTGTAGGATGACATATTTTATTTTCCTGTCATTTTCCGAAGAGATATTTTTTGTTCTGTTCTATTTACCAAACTAGGGGAGAATGGAGCAAAAGGATAACAGCCCTAAAAATTTGATAAAGTGCATTATAACAGGCCCTCTACTGTGCTTTAGCTATAATGAAAAGTATAGAAATATAGAATCATAGAATAGTTTGTGTTGGAAGGGACATTTAAAGGTCATCTAGTTCAACCTCTCTGCAGAACGCAGGTACATCTCTAACTTGATCAGGTAGCTCAGAGCCCAGTCCAACCTGACCTTGAATGTTTCCAGGGAGAGGCCATCCACAACCTCTCTAGGTGGCCTTTTCCTGTGTTTCACTACCCTAATTGTAATTTTTTTTTTTCTAATATCTAACCTAAATCTCCTCTCTTTCAGTTTAAAACCATTACCCCTTGTCCTTTTGCAACATGCCTTGCTGAAAAGACTTTCTTCATCTTTCTTATGGGCCCCCTTTAAGTACTGAAAGGCTACAATAGTGTCTCCCTAGAGCCGTCTCCAGGCTGAACAACCCCAGCTCTCAGCCTTTCTCCACAGGGGAGGTGTTTGAGCCTTCTGATCATTTTTGCGACCTTCCTCTGGACCCATTCCGACAGGTTCACGTCTTTCTTATGTTTGTGACTAGCTGGACATACTTCTTTTGGCACAACCCAGGATACAGTTGGCCTTCTGGGCTCTGAGCACACACTATCAACTCATGTCCAGCTTTTCATCTGCCACTGCAATTTTCTACTGTTAATTGTTCAACAGTTCACCTTAATGCATTATGGAGTTTTTGAGATTGTTGTGGTTTAGACCCAGCCAGGAGCTGAGCACCATGGGGCTGCGCACTCATCGCCTCCTCCTGGTGGGATGCGAAGGAGGGAGAAAAAAGGCAAAACCCTGTGGGTTGAGATAAGGAGAATTTAATAGAACAATGCAAGAGAAGAACCAACAATAATAGCAATGAAACAATATCTAAATTAATACAGAAGAAGCCACCTGACCTCAGGCTGCAGCAGGGACCCACCCTGAGTGCAACAGCCTGTGTTTTGACTGGCCTGCCCCCACCCTTTTATAGTGGCCATGAGGTCAGTATGTTATCAAATAAACCTTTGGTTGGTTTGGTTGTCTATCCTGGCAGCAGCTGCCTCCCAGGTCCTGTTGAAAATTAACCCCATCATAGACAAATCCAGGACAGACATTTACATGTTCAAATTTAAATGTTCCCACATACATGCCTTTCTTCTTTTACCAAACCTGTCCAAAGTGAAGATCTTATAACTATATTTTCATTAGAAGAATTTATCTTTTGGCTGAATCAGTACTTCAGTAAAATAGAAATAATAGCAACATTAGTGAATATCACTAAAACACCCAGTACATTCAATAAAATTTTAGGGTTTTTTTTGTTTGGTTTGGTTTCGGTTTTGTTTTGTTTTGTTTTTTTAAACAAATGAGATATTCCCATACTCATTGTTTAAAAACCCTCAGTTGTAAAGAAAAGAAAATGCCTGTTCCTTATGAAAATTAACAAAATTCTGTGAAGTTCTAACACTAGATGGGGATGCTCAAAATGGTGTTTCTGTCTTTGAACACTAAGAAAATGAAGTTTCACTATGAAAATATCTAAGGGAACATTTAATTATATTTGAACACTCATTTTAAAAAGAAGTTACATGATCCAGGGTCTGACATAGCTTAGTTATCATGTAGTACTTTCGATGTTCTGCCTCATTACCGTTCTCTGTAGAGGTACACTCATTGGTTTCATAACTGGGGCAATTAATAGTGCTGACTATAAATTACTCAACAAACACTGACAGAATAGAAAAATTTTGAGTCAGTGCACACTGCAACTAATATTCAGAGCTAAAAAACATTAATAGGACTTGAAATGCCCTTCTTCATATTCTGTTCTGTCATCTTCATTATCTTGTAGTGATAAAGAACCACGTTTTGAGAATAATTTATGTCATTTTATATGCAAGCTGAAGTGAAATTTTCAGTGCTCTTAGAACACTCTTTTTTTACTCTTTCATTGATATGAGAAAAAAAAAAAAGCTAGCAAATTGATTAAACTAAATTTTCCCAAACATCTTTCTCTTATTCTTCAAAAAAGAAAAAAAAAGGCTTACAAAGATTCATCTCATGTGACATTGCAAGCACATCAGAAATACTGTTTTTAACTGCTCAGCCTAAAACAGAATGTAACAACGTTAAAGACTAAGCTTTGACATGTTCATCATTAAAATTCTGACGTCCTTTTAGCCAGTCTGTATGGAGAAAGATTAATTCATTAGAGATAGGTAAATTAAAAAAAAAAGTTATTTTCTCCCTAAATTAATATAATGACACACTTTCATGATAAATTTACTAAATCATTTTCGGCTTATACTTTCCTCTGTATGGGTTCAATTATCTTTGTCATAAAAATGAGCTTTTTCATAGGCAACCTTTAGTCATTTTTCATGGCCTAATATAACTATAAAGCTGTTAACATCACATTTTAAAGATGATGATAGATTGCCTTCTAATCTATCAGAAATTTTCAGATTAGATATTATAATATTCATAGATATAACCTTACAAATTATGAAGAAAAACTCTGAAAACACAAATATGGTTTTAACCTTGAAACCTGACTGGGGTTCAGATACAGCAGAGCCTGTCAAGTCATACTACTGCTTTGTCTTGGCAAGTTCTGTTATTTCTTGAACTGACTGAGATGACGCATGAAGGCCAGATTCTTCTGAGGCTTCGGGCTTATGCTTTTCTTGTAGCTTAATTTACTGCCACTTACCTCAGATGTTTCAGATACATTTTTCTCCCTTTATTTACTCTTACACTAAAATGAATCTTCTCATTTGTTTTCAAAAAGAGATGGAATTTGTTTGCTTTATTACCTTGCTGTTATGCTTTGCTAATTTTGATCTAAAAAATTAGAGTAGTTTTTACAAAGTAAATAATAACACATTTACAGAGTTTACTGAGCTTTTTTTGAATACTGGAATAATCAATAATATTCACAGTAGATGTAACTGAGACATTTCTGAGGTGGGAAATCTCTGAATTTAAGCCATATTGCTATTTTTACAGAGGTCTCCTGTAGACATCAGAAGATCTAAAAAAGCCAGCTCACCTCAGCAAAATGATTTCAATTAACTTTGTTTTCCCAGCTGTAAAATGTTGGTTGGAATATAGCTATCAACACTGCCAACAGGAGGGACTGTACACCAGTATTAAAAACCAAGCCTTTTACTATGAATAAACAGCAACCTTCCTTTCCCTTGTGGGACATATCCTCAGAGCACAGGACAGCATTTTAAAACAACAGAAACCGAAAGAAGCAACTTTTTATCTTTATTTCGGGAGATTTATATTGAGCTAAGATTTTTGTTAGTTAAAATTGTATTTTATTATTTATCAAGGAAAGCAAGGTAATTTTACACACATGACATGATCATTGTGTCCATTCGGCTTGCCTCACTACATTGGCTTTCATTATGGCACTTACTTCACTGTTTAGGCACGGAAGTCTTCTCTGCCTAATTAAACCTCTTTCCCCTGATGCCTCTTTCCTTTGTAGAAAATACTATCATAGCTGCAGGTATCTGGGGTATAAAGACCAATGGCAGTGCACAAAGAACTAGCAGCGGCACCTTCTGCAGATAAGAGCTGCAACTCTTTCAGCGCTTCCCTAATCCACTCTTAACTAATTAGAAAATAGAACAATACCAGGCCACAAAATTGAGTGTAACTTCCTGTTATCATATTTGCTGAACACTAGGACTTGAGAGGGGGATGGCTGTGTCCCCCTGATCCCACTGCAAAGGAACTCAGCACCAGCCAGAAGAGTCTTCTGTGGCCAACAGTGCTGTTAGCAGGCTGCCAGCCATATATCTTCCTTCCATGACTGAGGAATAGCATTACAACAATGGACAGTATTATATGCAATTAATGGTCTAAGTTAAGCCCATTAAGGTAACGAGGGCTAGAGATCAAGATATTAGTGCTGTGTGTCCTTGATACAGGGTTCTTAGAAGAAATTTAATATTGCAATGTAAATGTGTCTTCCAGTGAAGTACAGACCCGCTGGTGCTACGCTTTTAATGTGTTATTGAAACTCAGACACACTGAGTTAGAAGATGTGATTTCTTCCCCTCCAACATCTCTGGGAGCCATTGGTTTCAAAACACTGCACTGATGAAATCATGTATGTTTATGAGCTGAGCATGGCTGGATTTGATTCGTCAAACTTATTCGTACCCACTGCCTGCCACTCTCTCCCATTTAACATTTTAAGTGCCGTTGCCAAAGGAATCTTCCCATCTCTTGCTCTGGTCATGTCACTGTCCTTTTTGAATCTCCGTTTTTCTCCTTTGCATCATGGTAAAGTTATTAATTTTTGATAACTAAACCCTTCCATGTATTTGTAAGATACATTTTGTGCTTGTGTAAATGCTAAGCACACCCTATAGCTTTTATAGCTTACTCAGAGAAAGCACATTTAAGCCTGTTGTGAATATCAACAGGCTCAAGGATCATCAGGTAAACAAGGGAAACAAATTGCAGTAAACCTCAAGTATGCTTCTATTGCATGTTTTCATCTTGATTACACTCCTGGAATTCAGAGTTGGACATTTTTAACAGGGCTTTTTAGCTGACTAAACCATCTGACACCCTGAAAACTTGGGGAAGATAGTTTGTAGCCTACAAATCCTCATAGAAAAACTTGGGGAGGAAAAGGAAAGAATGTCTTTATTAAAACACCTATACATGCAATACTAAAAAGCACCCATATATATGGGCATCTAAATCTGAACACACAAAAATCACTAGCTGTTTATCTTTCCTTGACCAAGCTGTGACTTTAAAGGGAACCTCTCAGTGTTCACCACTTTAGAAAATCAATGCTCTAAGCAGTCCATAGCTAGGATTTAGAAGCCATTTTTAAGGTACCATATTTGTGTTCTTAACTACCAGGCTTAAAGCAGACCTTTAATGGAAAGTTGCACCTCTTTTTTCTCAGCTTAACAGTCAGAAAGCTGACAAGGTGAGACATGCTTGTATCCCTGAATAAATTGCAATGTGTTTAGTTTTGGGGAGCTTTAGTTGCAACTTGTCAATTTAACGCTCTCCTGAAAAGTGGCATCATTTGTGAGGAGTGCTATGTGAGAATGAAAAGTAAGAATTTTGTGGCCTGCATAAAAGTGGATTTAAGAAACAGAAAAAAAATAAAACCTAAATCTTTAAAAATGGCATTTTATGCTCATTTCAGCAATTACTGAAATAGAACTCGAGTGTTTACAGATTCCTCCATTGAACTCTCACACTACCACTGTCAGAAATCCCATAGCTTTTCAACGGTGGGTCATTTCTAGCACTCAAGGAGAGGAAACTGTTGGAAATGAAACACTGCTGTGAATTCACAATTATGTGTTTGTTGCCTTTAATATGCTTTCAGGTGGCATTCTCCGTTTTGGCATTGTGCTGTGTCTTGCTTATTTTACTCTGTAGTGTTACAGGAAAAAGGAAGCAGAGCTTTTTCCGAAGGTTTATTTTAAAAGTATAGAAAGCGATGTGCAAGTTTGGGGTTTGGAATCAGCAGTAGTTTTTATGTATGTATTTTTTATGCAAAATGTGTGATAGTATTATTACTGATACAAGTGCAGACTTACAAAGGTGAGGAAAAAGAGATGTAAATGGGCTATAGCTCTGCTCTTGACATAGCAGAACGGTCTTCTGTGGGTTCAGCCAGCTCAGGGTAATGCCTACTTGAATCGACTGGCATGCACTTAAGTAACAATATATTGCTAAAAGGAATAAGAATTTAACCTGAAATTGTGGAAAGTAGTTATGAGTCCATGGTCCTGTTTTTCAAATAAAATAAAATAGTTTCAGCTGGATGTAAATTCTCTCGTTTACTCTTTCTTAAACTGTCAATCCAGTTGAGGGCTTTTCATATCACTGAAACAAAGATCCCTGTCTGTCCCACCTAAACTTCACAAACCTACAATGCTTTCTACATCCTGCTGCTAGATTTTAATACCAGCTGCTATTTTCTTTCTAAATTTATAATGGGGTATGAAAGAATGACTTTGAGCATGCTGAAGGAAATATCAGAAACCTTCACCGTATCATTCTAATGGTTCCGTGGATACATGGATGAGATCATAAAAAGAGTCTGAACTAGTGAATGCATATAAAAAAAAAAAGTGTGTTTGTTGCCCGTGCTGCAAACTGAAGGCAATCTAAGAAGAAAAATTGTTACAGCCAAATATAAAAAGTTCTTGACTGATCAAGTACTAATGGCTACAATGAACCAGCATTTCTCAGTGTTGTTGGCTTACCAAAAGGGAAATAGTAAACATTGAAAAGTATAACTGTTAGGAAGTTCTTCCATTCCTTCACCAAAGTAAAGGACAGTTAAAACACCCACTTGGAGAATATGAGTTGTACTGTCCAAAGGCCCAATCCCAAGTATACATTTTCTCAGAATTTAGACTTTTTCAGCTCCAAGATCTCTGTTCGTAGTTATTTCTGTTCTGGAGCTTTGGAATGAAAGATGCATCATGGAATGTAGCGATAGAAGATTCCACACGGAATATTTGCTCATACAGAAATATTATGCACCCTACATTGCAGGCCCAGATATCCTGTAGAGTTATTCATAGTACATGTGATCACAAATAAATAATGCAAGCTTTTAATTAGAGGCTTATGCTCACAGAAATAATGCTTATATATCTACTTTAACATCACTCTGCTGCAAATGATAAGAGTAAATGGAAAATTAATTTGTTCCCTTCAGCTCTGTACTGAGAAAAACATAAATTAACTGTAATTCAGCTAAAAATTCAGGTCTATTTTCTGCCTGTTAGCCCTCCTTGCATTCTTTTAGAGTATATGATACTAAGTTTTAAGTCAATGAGAGTTCTATGGATATTTATTTAGACTAATTATTTGTATTAATCAATATTATCACAGTACCATTGTCCTGGGTTGGCACGGATAGGTTTGGTTTTCCCAGTAGCCTGTGGGGAGCTGTGAGCGGGCAGCAGCTGGCCCAACAAGGGGTCACTCGCTGCCAGGCTGACCCTGTGCCCAGGCAGCAGGGCCGGGCTGGGCCAAGGCCAGGGCCTAGTGGGGCCAGGCCGGCGAGTTTGGGGTCCGGAGCCCGTGTGGGGATCTGTTTCCTTTGTACAATTTGTTATATGCTGCTATACCTATTGTTACTGCTGTTTTTTGCTCTTCCTTCTGCGTTCCTGTAGTAAATTCTCCTTATCTCAGCCCACGGGGTTTGTTTTTTTTCTCCTTTTTCTCCCTCCCGTGCAGGGAGTTGGGGGTAAGTGAAGGACCATGCTCCTGCCTGGGGCTGAACCACCACAGGCATACATTTGGATTTGAAAAATAAGATACAGCTTTACTGAATGAAGAGATTTTTCAGTCCACTGTGGCACCAATCAGTGGAAACATTGAGATTGTAATATGAAGATTAAAGAATGTAAAGATTATTCAGAAAGTGTCTTAAGCACTGCAGAGGTATACATCACCACATCTTTTTTAAGTTACTTGAATCCAAAGTCAAAAACATAGTTACATAACCTTCCTATTTTAGGAAAACGAGACACTTGGAATAAGCTTTATATTGGCAGAGATCTACATCAAGTACCTCATATGAATACTGAAGAGAAAGGCTTTACTTAAATGTCACTCTTCTCAGAGGCTTTAGTACTTAGCTTAGGTTTGCAGAGAAATATATTTGTCACATCAGTGTTCATTCACATAAACTTTGCCATAGAGTTTGAAACTGAAACTTTTATCTTAAAAATGGTGTGGATTCTTTTGAAATATGCTAGTGGGACCACTTCTGTTACCTCTGTCATTACACACTGGAAGCAGCAAGACTGGACTCCAGCCATTCGTAGAGTGGGAGGACAGAAATTTGCCTTTGACTCCAAAAGATTGCTGGGTGTTAGCTGCAAGCGCCTAGGAACTATGTCCCCTTTCAAGAAATAATTGGATGTTTATTGGGCCAGAAAGAGCATGATTCTTAGGCCTGTGATGAGGACACTGACCTCAAAGGGA
The DNA here is from genome assembly GCF_000691845.1 of Merops nubicus. Lineage (NCBI taxonomy): Eukaryota > Metazoa > Chordata > Aves > Coraciiformes > Meropidae > Merops > Merops nubicus. Next base: position 109,816 of record NW_008602241.1, on the reverse strand, counting down.
GAAAAATCTGATTTGTAGCTTTGGCTCCTAAGGCCACTGAAAATATTCCATGTACTGTCCATTTATTGCAAGTTGTGGGAAGGTATTAAGAGACAGGGTAGACGCTAGATTTTCAAGGACAACACAAGGTGGGAAAAAATTCTGTGGAACAGAGGGACCATGGGACAACTAACAACAGAAGGGTGTTATGGGGCATAGACTAAAGCTGAGTCAGTGAGTCATAGCTCAGTAATGGACCGCAGTAGTGGGAAATATCCGTTAGAATGAAATATAAAACATCCAAAGTCAAATGAAGAATAAAAAAAACCCAAACACAACTAAAAAATTTCAGGCAGGTTGCTTGTACTTCTACCACTTATCACATAGTCAAATAGCCTTGGCTGGAAGGAAAGGCATTTCTCTGAGCAAATCTGCTCCATATGTTGCAACATCTGCATCAAGAGATCTGAACTAGCCCAAGAACTGGCAGTAGCATTAGCAACTGCTTTCAGAGCGGAAGACTTCATATACAAACAGCTAGCATGCCTATAACACATTTAGGATAAGCTGCCATTCCTGCACAGCTGTGCATACAGATAAATCCTCCGTTATGGAAGTAATGATATATTCCTGCATTGCATGGTGCAAGCATACTTGTTGCTTTGAGGGCAGGGGAAGATTTCCCTCAGACAGTCTGTCCTACTCAGTTAATTTAACAGAATAGTCTAAATAAGTTAAACTTGGCTTCAAACAGAAATTTTATTACATCTCACTGGTAAGTATCTTGAGAAATCGAAATAGATTCAGTTTCCATGACAGATTAAAACCAGTAATAAAGTGATGATAAATTATTCTGCTGAAAAAAATATCTTCCAAGTGAGGGAAGGCTCAGATAGAGAAAGAAGAAAAAAGTATCGCATATAAGGGGTGCCTCAACACTACTATATGTTTATCAGAAAATAAGTTGAAAGAGACTAACCATGTCAAAGGGGCAAAGCAGCTTTGTTTGAAGCATAAACAAGACTTCTGACCCCCTGTATGTTAATTAAAATCCAAGGAGAATGAACCATAAATAAAATAAATTACTTTTTTTTTTTAATTTGTGAATGATAGGTGTACCTGCTTGCACAAATGATGTGATGAGACTGGAACAGTTTTGTCAGGGTTTTTAAACTCTGATGCAGGGCAAGCATTTTCCCTTCAAAAGGAGTTTGAGCCCTAGCCTGTGTGCCATTTGCAGCACTGGTTCTGCTATGGGGAGAGACATGGCCATTTCATGACAGCAGGAAAAAAGAAAAATCGTTTTTGCATTATTATTTTTAAAAGGTTGCATTCCTGTCTGACATATTTTATGATTAAGAAAAAAACCCACCAACATATTTAGGATTTTGAGCAAACACTGGAAAATGCCTGAGGCGGATCAAAGTCCTCACAGCCAAGAATTTCTCATTTGATCAAAGCAAACTATTCCACTCTAATTTGACCTAACAGATAACATTCTTACATCTGCAAATAAAAATGGATGACAAAATTTCCTGGCTTGCTGTCTTCAGTGACTGGAACTGGTTTATTAATTTTCTTTTAAACTGTTCCTAAAATGAGTACTCATCCACTACAAGTGGAAGTGGGAAAAGGGGAAAAGATTCTTTGGAAAGTCATAGATGGAATCATAGAACGGTTTGGGATGGAAGGGACCTCAAAGATCACCTAGTTCCAATCCTTCTGCCATGATCAGGAACACCTTCCACTAGACCATAGCCTCATCCAACCTAGTCTTGAACACATCCAGGGAGGGGGCAACCACAACCTTTCTGCGCAAGCTAGTCCTGTACTTAACATCCTCATGGTGAAGAACTTTTTCCTAATATCTAATCGAAATCTACCTTTCAGTTTAAAGCCATTGCCTCTTGTTCTTTCACTACACGCCCTTATAAAAAAAGTCCTTTTCTTTAGGCCCCCTTTAGGTACTGAAAGGCTGCTATAATGTCTCCCCAGAACCTTCTGTTCTACCAGCTGATCAACCCCAGCTCTCACAGCTTGTCTTCAGATAAGATGTGCTCCAGACCTCTGATCATCTCTGTGGCCCTTCTATGGACCTGGTCCAACAGGTCCATATCCTTCTTGTGTAGAGGGCCCCAGAAGTGGACACAGTTCTCCAGATTTCGTCTCACCAGACTGGAGTAGAGGGGGAAAATCACCTCTCCTGACCTGTTTGTTGGCCATGATTCTTTTGATGTAGCCCAGGATATGATTGCCTTTTGGAGCTGTAACAGCACATTGCCAACTCAAATTCATTTTTTCATCTACCAACATCCAGAAGTCCTCCTCTGCAGGGTTAATCTCAATCCACTTATCACCCAGCCTGTATTTGTGCTTGAAATTGCCCCAACCCACGTTCAGGACCTTGCACTTGGCCTTGTTGAACTTCATTAAGTTAGCATGGGCCCACCTCTCAAAACTGTCAAGGTCCCTCTGAATGGCACCCCCTCCCTCCAATGTGTTGACCTCACCCCACAGTTTGGTGTTGTTGGCAGAATTTCTGAGGGTGCCTTCAGTTCCACTGTCAGTCACTGACAAAGAAGTTAAACAGTGCTGACCCCTGAGGAACACCACTCATCATGATCTCCACCTGGGCATCAAGCTTTTGACTATAACTCTATCAATATGACCATCCAGCCAATTTGTTATCCGCCAAGTGGTCCATCACATTCACATCGCTCCAATTTAGAGACATGGATGTTGTGCAGAGGAGCGTCAAGTGCTTTGTACAAGTCCAGGTAGAGGACATTGGTTACTCTTCCTTTATCCACCGATGCTGTAACCCCATCGAAGGAGGCCACAAAGTTTGTCAGACGTGATTTGTCCTTGGCAAAGCCATGTTTGCTGTCACAAATCGCCTCTACATTTTCCCTATGCATAGTTTCCAGGAGACTCTTATGATCTTGCTGGGCAAAGAGGTGAGAGTGACTGGTCTGTAGTTCCCCAGGTCTTCCTTTTTTCTGTTTTTGAAAATGTGGGCTATATTTAACCTTTTCCAGTCAGTTCGTCTTTCTAAATGTCTTATAGATATCTTGCTTTCTGGAGGAGGGATAGATATTTCATTTTTCAAGGGTCACTAATGATCTACTGAGACAAAAACAGTTTTTTATTATAACTGGAAACAGGTAGCAAGCACATTTCCAGTTCTTGCTTTTCTGTCTCTTAGTTAAAAGTTATTTTGAACTATTAAGTCTTCATTGCTTAGTGAAACTTTTAATCTAAACCTGAAGGTTTAGGTGCTGTACATCCTAAGGAAGCAGTGTTGCATTTTGGCTATTGGCTTTATTTGCCAACAAGATGAGATCATTACATTCTGTGACCTAAGACATTTCTTCTGTTCCCGTGTTCACAAATTACTACTGATTGAAATCTTAAGCAGAGTTTTCTCTCAAGCGCTTTCACTCCTAAAGTCCTTGCTGATCTATCTGAAGTCTACAAAGAAAAGGAATAATAGGCATGTAACCCATTTTTTGTGGAAAATATTCTATGAGATAGAACATACGTTGTCATCTTATGTTTCAGAGGATTCTATTACATTTAATATGCTCATATGTAATGTGCATCTTGTCGTCTTAATTTGGATCTTCGTATTTTTAAGATTTTATTATCCTTCCTGGTGGGCAGGATAATGTTATCTCCCCTGTCTTCTGAAAATAAAACAATATAAATGCTAAGGAAAAAGTTGCTTTTGCTTTCAAAAGTACTAGTAATCAAGCTGTATAAAAACTTCAGGTATTTGAAAGCATAATACAATAAAGAGCAAAGGGGAGACCAGTGACACAGGAAGGGATGACAAACAGAACTGCCCAGAACATCCTTTGCCATGAGTTCTTTGTTCTGAGCATTTACTCACTTGAAACACCTTTACCCTGTCTCAACTCTAGCAAATCACATAAACAACTATGAGAAACAAAAAGTTTACATGTGAAAATCTTTAAGAAATAATTTCTGTGAGAAAAAACCCAAACCAAAACCAATCAAACAACCAGAAAAACCAAACCAAACCAAACCAAAACCAACCAAAAAACCGTGGTAACTTTACACCATCAAAATAAAAGGAATAAACCTCCCAGAACCAAGGAGACAAAGGTTAGGGTATATGGACGGTTTATTTTATTTTCTCCTGATTTTCTCCTACAGCTGTTTTCACCACTTTTTTTTTGTTTGGTTTTGGTTTTTTCCCCCTCTATTATCCCAAATGAAGAAAAGTAAAACTTAAGAGGTAACTGAGACAGGCCTATGACAACGTGTATTAACCAGAACGACTGGATAATAAGAAATTTGCAGTAATTTATAGACAGTACATTGGAGAGACATTTGTTTCTTCAGTGTTAGGTTGAGCTTTTCACAGTGGAGAAGAAAGTGCATTCCAGAGGACTCAAAGGACATAGAATTTTCCTCTTGGAGATGAAAGCAAAGTGATACTTAATCAGTGATATACAGGCAAAAATTTAACAAAATGGAATTTTTTTATTTGTGGAAGAATTATAAAAATTTGAAATTACTGTTGTTTGAAGCCAGTTAGATGAACAGTAACTGTATTTGAGATTTTCAGTTCTGATTTATATGTGCATGTGTTTGAGCTCAGTAAACTGTGCATTGTCAAATGGTTTATCAACATCCTTAGAATTCACCTTATACTTGCACAGTCTTACATCTTTCTTTTAGATGTCACTCTCCCCAGGCAACACATAACACAAATGAGAAGACAATATATTTTCAAGTCAACGTGGGATCTTATAAAACCACTGGTGAATAAAATATTACTTCTTGACATTTTTAGTCTTTTTGTGGTAAACAGTGTTGATATGTGTTTTGTTATAAATGACCCTACCCTGAAGATGCTCACACTGCAGAGCAAAGTTCAGGTCCTAAGGGTATGGTCTCTCCACTGGGAATCTGGCTTCAAGTGGTACATTCGGTGATCACTGGAGTGTATCAGTGAAACTAATAATGCAGTTTATATCCACTGCCTCATTTGCATTAGATTTTATAAAGTAATATTTGAAAAGACCTTAAAGTTTTAATATCAGTGTGTGATTTCAGCTAATTTACTTGTTCATTTCCATTCTTCATTTCTGTACCAGTCTTGGTAAAGTATGTAAGCATCTGTAAGATATTACACTGTGCTATACTGAGTGCCCTCTAAAGCCACACTTAAGTCATCTTACAGTCATCTTATATACATTTTGCCTTGAAAGTGGTAGTAAGACATTGTTAACAGTGTGAAAAACAGGAGATAAAACTGCATATTATATCATAAGGAAGAGACAATTATAAAAAGAGTATGAGATGAAGTACCTGCTTAGAAAGCTGTAATTTCAACTGGTAATTAAACTCGAGTGTTTCATTTTTCCAGTCAGCTCATCAGTGACTCTAGAAAAGAAATTATCTGAAAGTTTAATCCTTTGGGAGAAACAATAGTAATTAATTATATTTCTCAAGGTACAATATATTACCAAAGGTTGTTTCTGACTAACCTCTTTAGCAATAAACATTACAATGTACAGGTGGCAAAGTAGGGAGAAAAAGAAGAAAAAAAATTAATTTGAATATCCATTAAGTCCATTATCCATTAAGCTTACAGTCTACCATCATTGTCTTAAAAGTCACTGAATCAGTATATTTTCCAAAGCTTGTCATGGTTATTATCCATCTCCTTTGTCCATATGTAATTGAAGAGACAGTATTCCACAGTATTTACTGCAGTATTTTCTCTGGTATTGTTCCAAATGTTAATTACATATACAGACAAATTAATGATAAAAAGGAGCTAGTAAGTCAGAAAGTAATATCTCTTAGCAACGCAGGAATTCTGTCAAGAGAACATCCTATTATGTTTTCCCTCTATATTGGATTTAAGACTTAAAGCACTGGGAATTCCCCTTTTGTTCTGGGAAATTAATTGATTCTACTTTTCCTGTTTTTTTTCTGACTAATTTTTCTTCTGATTAATTTCCTTCAGTTGCCTCAAGTTATTGTGTTTACTCCCTGCCTGACTATCAATCCCTTCTTAGTTTTTGTTCAGCTACTCTACACATATTAAAATTTTAATCTATTCTTGTACGTCAATCCCTTTAGACCTCTTACACATTTCAGTACTTTTCTTCATAATCCTTCTGTTCTGCATACTCATTCTAGTTTTCAATCACCCACAGTGAGAGCTGAATTTAAAACCTCCATTAGCAAAACCAGACTTGATGGAGCAAGGTAAATACATCTTCCATCTTAGGAGTTTCTGAAATTCTTGGGGTAAAATACCAATCTGTTCTTTCCAGCCCCTTGCAGAAAGGGTGTAAAACTGTATCTTTAATTACTATCTCAGGTTGTTTGCTTGTTATTATAATGGCCTTAAAAGATGAACTCAAGATGGATCTTCTTATGACATGGCAGTTGAAAAGCAAATGAGAAGTGTTTCACAGCTGATACAGAAAATAAACAAGCATGCTGTCCCAGAACCTCTGAGGACAAGTATCAGAAGTAGCCATGTTGAGAATTAAAGATTTTTAGTCCGGACAAAAATCCACAATAATTCAGAAGATTTTGTTCTGAGCCATGGGTGTGTTTCTTATCTGTGGCAGTGTGTAGTTATACATACCCATAGCTAGTGGGGTACCACAGCTGTCCAGAAAAAGTGGGGCAGAAGCTTGCTCCTTAGACAAGAGGAGTCATACTTCTTTGCAAAGCCCACCATACCAGCCCCAAAGCAGCATTTTTGCTATTTTCAGTCAAGTGTTACCTGCATGCAGCATCCTTCAGAATCTAGGAACCCATGTGATAGTGTTCACAGTCCCCTGATCAAGCACAAATTAGAGTTGGGGGTAAGAAGCAATACCATATCTGTGGGATCTGTCCCACACAGAAGTCTGCTGCTTCCCTGCGGCCCAGGTTGGAGATTGCACTAGGAAACATTCTGGTCTGCTACAGCCCTCTGATTATTACCTGCTACTATTCATGTAGGCTAGCAGTGATTGGGTTGGAGACAGAAGTCCAAAAGTCACTAAAAGGGCTTCAGGGCACTGGGGTGATAGGTTGAAGGATCAGGAGCAAGGACCAAGAGCTCACGTAGGGTTTTCCTCAATCCTTTTGGTGGCAGAGAAGAATACTCAAAGAAACAGGAGAACGCACCTGATGAACATGTGTCTCAAAGGCTGGTGCCATCAGCAGAACTTTGTGGGTTTTGATCAAGGGGAAGTTTACATGGCACCAGGCCTGCTGGTAACAGATAGCACTCAGCTGCCTGAAAGAGGGAGGAAGATTCTCACTCATGAGTTGTCAGGGCTCACTGAGAGGGCTTTAAACTAGGTTTGAAGAGTGAAAGGGATAAATCCATGCTCACTAGAGATGAGCCTAGGGGTGGTATGCTGGTGTTGGGGGGGAATCAAGAGCCCCAGACAGAAGGAGCTAGAAGCCATTGTGCAGCAGGATAGCTATGACATAGTTGCCGTCACAGAACTATGGTGGAATGACTCATGACTGGAGTGCTGCAATGGATGGGTATAAGCTCTTCAGAAGGGATAGGCAGGGAACAAGAGGCAGTGAGGTGACTCTGTATGTTAGGGTGTGTCTTGACTGTACAGAGCTCAACGACTGGGATAGTAAGGCCAAGTGCTTATGGGTAAGGATGAGGTGGAGGGCCAACAAGGCAGATATCCTGTTGGGAGCCTGTTATAAACCACCCAAACAGGATGAAGAGGCAGATGAAACATTCTACAAGCAGCTGGCAGAAGTCTCAAAATCACCAGCCCTTGTTCTCATGGGGCATTTCGACTTACTGAATATCTGTTGAAAAATACAACACAGAAGAAAGGAAACAGTCTGGAGTGTGTGGAAGACAACTTCCTGACACAGCTGGTAAGTGAGCCTACCAGGGTAGGTGCCTCTCTAGACCTGCTGTTTACAAACAGAGGTGGGCTGGTGAGTGATGTAGTGGTCAGAGGCTGTCTTGGGCTTAGCGACCATGAAATAACAAGAGTTTTCAATTCTTGGTGAAGTACAGAGGGAGGGCAACAAAATCAATACCATGAACTTCCAGAGGGCAGAATTTGGCCTGTTCAGGACACTGGTTGAGGAAATCCCTTGGGAAACAGTCATGAAGGACAAAGACGTCCAGGAAGGCTGGACATTCTGGAAGAAGGAAGTATTACAGGCACAGGAGCAGACTGTATCATAAGATGAACTGGTAGGGAAGAAAACCAGGCTGGCTGAACAGGGAGATTTTCTTGGGACTAGAGGAAAAAAAAAGAAGAGTTTACCACCTTTGGAAGAAGGGGTAGGCAACTCAAGAAGCGTACAGGAATCTAGTTAGGTCATGCAGAGACAACATCAGAAAGGCAAAAGTCCATCTAGAACTCTGGCCACTGTTGTAGAAGATAATAAAAAAAGTTGAACCAAGGAGAATCTCCACCCTTCATTTAATATGGGGGGGCATTGATATCAAGTATGAGGATCAGGCTGAGGTACTTTAATACCTTCTTTGCCTCAGTCTTCAATAGTCAGACCAGTTATCCTCAGGGTATTCAGACACATGAGTTGGAAGACAGGGATAGAGGGCAGAATAACCCTCCCATAACCCAGGAGGAAGCAGTTAAGGATCTGCTTCACCACCTGGATGTTCACAAGTCTATAGAGTTGGATGGGATCCACCCATGAACACTGAGGGAACTGGTGGAGGAGCTTGCCAAGCTACTCTTCATCATTTATCAGTAGTCCTGGTTAACAGGGGACGTCCCAGACAACTGGAAGCTTGCCAATGTGATGCCCACCTAGAAGAAGGGCTGCAAAGATCTGGGGAACTACAGGTCTGTCAATCTAACCTCAGTGCAGGGGAAGATTATGGGACAATACATCTGAAGTGCACTCACATGGCATGTGCAGGACTACCAGGGGAACAAGACCAACTAGCATGGGTTCACAAAAGGCAGGTCTTACCTGACCAACCTGATCTCCTTCAATAACCAGGTGACCCACCTAGTGGAAGAGAGAAAGGCTGTGGATCTTCAGTTAAGGCCTTTGACACTGTCTTCCATGGCATTCTGCTTGAGAAGCTGACAGCTCATGGCATAGACAAATGTACCCTTTGCTACGTTAAAAACTGGGTGGATGACTGAGGCCAGAGATGACTTGTGAACAGAGTGAAATCCAGTTGTCAGTCAGCCACAGTCTTCCCCAGGGCTCAGTTTTGGGGTCAGTCTTGTTTAATGTCTTCATCAATGATCTGCACCCTCAGTAAATTGGCAGATGACACCAAACTGAGTGGGACTGTTGATCTGCTTAAGGGTTGGGAGGCTCTGCAGAGAGGACTGGACAGGTTGAATCAATAGGCCACAGTCAGTCACATGAGGTTTAACACGGCCAAGTCCCGGGTTCTGCTCTTGGGTCACAACAACCCCAGGCAGTACTACAGGCTTGGGGAAGAGTGGCAAGAAAGCCGCCTGTCAGAAAAGGACCTGGGGGTGCTGCTTGACAGCCAGCTGATCATTAGCCAGCAGTGTGCCCAGGTGGCCACTAAGACAAACAGCATCCTGGCCTGTATCAAAAATAATGTGTCCAGCAGGAGTAGGAAAGTGGTTGTGCTCCTGTACTTGGCACTGATGAGGCCACAGCTTGAGTACTGTGTTCAGTTTTGGGTGTATGAAAGACACTGAGGTGAGGTGCTAGAGTGGGTCCAGAGAAGCCAATGAAGCTGGTGAGGGGTTCTGAGGAACAAGTCTTATGAGGAACGGCTGAGGGAACTGGTGCTGTTTAGTTTGGAAGAGACGAGGCTGAGGGGAGACCTTATAGTTCTCTACAACTACCTGAAAGGAGGGTGTAGTGAGGTGGATTTTGGTCTCTTCTCCTAGATAACTAGTGATAGGACAAGAGGAAATTGCCTCAAGTTGCACTAGGGGATGTTTTGGTTGGATATTAGGAACAATTTGTTTTCTGAATGCATGGTGAAGCACTGGAACAGGCTGCCCAGGGAGATGGTGGAGTCACCATGCCTGGAGGTGTTCAAAGAATGAGTAGACATGGTACTTCTGGACATGGTCATGATAATCTTAGTTTGATGGTTGGACTTGATAATCTTAGAGGTCTTCCAAGGCTTACCAAGCAGGGTGGGAATAAAATATTGTCAAAATGAAATAGTTTCATTATCTTCATTTTGTACAGACTTAAATGGCCACAGGCAAGAGTAAGATCAGATGTTCATAAACAATTTTGTCTGCTAAAGTAGCTCTTTGCTCATGTATGCAACAGTCGTTGTCAGAGAAAAGAGCAAATATACTATTTCTAATATATGGCTAAAGAAGCAGACTGAAATTTATCTGACTAGATAAAACCACTCCAAAGTAGTGGTTACCCAAGTTACTAGCACCAAGCAGAAACAGTGATTCACTTTAAATACTGGTTTAGCAAATGTTGGTATGCAAAATTTGCAAGTTTTTCTGTGCTTGCAGAATTATAAGACTGAATGTGAAAAATAAAAGTAAGACATAAAGACAAACCACAAAAGTAAATAGCTGCTTTACTCCTGCAACTCAGAAGGTGTTTTATATTCATTGTTTAAAATGTTACTGATAAGGTTTTGTTGCTCAGATAAAATGGAACAGAAAAATCTTATAGACTTCATCTTAAAACTCATTATTACTTTGATAAAGAAGTCTTGCGCTATTAATTTTGTCATTATTTTTAGTTTTAGAATACTATTATCCTATAATGGTTTAAGATTTCATTTTGTTTTCAGTAACTTTTTCATACTTTTTAGTTTTGATTATAAAATTAACTTTTTTAAGCTTTCTATGTTGGGGAAGTATTTTCCAATATACTATAAATTTTTATTTTAGAGGTTATATTTTTCCTAAATGTTACACCCTGAAATCTAGTCTCTCTTCAATACTTCAATGGCCTGTGTTGTGGTGATCTAGTCATATCCTCCGGCACTTGTAGGGATTTTTTTAAATTTTCTTAAGTTTTATGTGTTCTCGGCCCGAGGGCTGCACAGGAGTCTGTGCATTGCTTGTCGTTTATTGTGATTATCTGTCTTTGGGTAGCACTCACAACTAGATCCATGTTCTGTAGAGCATCAAAGAAGATATATCTCTTGCCCTAATAATTTACAGACAAAGTAGATGGGCAATGACTGGATCTACATTACGCATAAAAATGCAGATAAAGCTCTTAGAAAGGCTCATATCCAGAGGACTATGTTGGTCTATTATTTTTATTATTCATATCAGTTCCTTAGTAATACCATTATAACATCTGGCTAGAATTTCTGGATGATCTCTAAGAAAGGTTGTTGAGGAGGAATTTGAAAGGAAAGGGGAGAGACTGGGTACATGGTGCACTAGCAGTTACGTGAAAAAGAGGACTGAAAGAAAGTCAGACAGGCAAAGTGAAAAGATGAATTTTGAGATGTAATTGGAAAAAGGCCAAGCATGCAATGTACCCTAAATGGAATATTAGTTTAGCACAAGGAACATATGGTTTTGCAAAACTTTCTGGATGGTACCTAGAAGAGGCTTGAGAAAGTCTACCATTTTTGGGATGCAGATACCCCTCTCTGGTAGACAGGAAAGAGTCTTGATTTAGCACCTAAATAATGCAGCTAATGGCAGCATAGAAAAAGGATAGCAATCCAGCCTTTGCAGTTTCCAGGACTTTTCAGCCCAGAAGGTCATGGAAGGGATTGTAATTTGATCACATTTACTGCTCCTCCTAGGCTGTTGTCCCAGTCAAAAGGCTCAAACTAGAGATTAAGATTAAATAAGCGGGAAAATAAATGAAAACAGTAATGATGTACTGCTGAGTTTTGTCTCTTAGTTTTGAACATTACATATATTGTAGATTCTAATAACCCTTTAAAGGCAGCGGAGTTTGCAAGTGGCATACTAGTAGAAACTGGTTATTTTTAATGACTCGCTCATTTGCTGTACAACAAACAAGATTTAAAAAGCTATTTCTCTAATTTTCTCTCCATTTTTGTACAATATTATCACACAGCAAATAAGATACTTGGTTTTGACTCTTTTTTTTAATTTTATTTATTGATTTACAGCACACTCTTCACACACACAAACCCACTTTTTAAATACAGCATCAAGAAAATAGCACGTGAAATATAGCATAGCAGAAAACGTAATTGTTAAATTGTAAAAATAAAATGACTTTAATAAGGCAACACAGTGAGCTGAACTTCTGAGGGGCTGAGACATCTGACAACTCTTAGATTCTACACTCCAAAGAATCTTTCCAGGCTGCTTTCTAAATTCACATTGTTTAACAAGATATTCAAACAGTCCAGCCTACATACTGAAGGAATTTTTGTGAAATCAATAGAATTTAGGCTCAGTAGCAGCTGTAAGACTTGGCCTCTGGATAGTGTAAAAGAACAAGAAAAAAATATTCAAGAAAGGAATATATTTTATGGGTAGAAAGAGCAATACTAATTGAATTCTACAAAGAGGCTATTATTGAAATGTGAAGAGCCTTTGAGCAAATTTATGGCCACATTATGCTTTCTTTTTTCATCATTTTCATTGTGCTCATCTGCCTCATGGTTTGGCTCCAAGAGCCAATCTTCAGCTGCTATAAATCGGTATCATTCCACTGAAGACAGAGAAGTATGTTTATCATTTTGGGTTTGGTTGTGTGGGTTTTTTTGTTTGTTTTGTTTGTTTGGGTTTTTTTTTAATAATTTTCAATATTTGAATGAAGTTATATCCAGAAAAGCTACTAAGATCTAAAGAGGAGATGAATAAACATGGGTTGAAACAGATCCAGTTTGACTATAGTATTTCCATTACTTGAGGAAAAAGATAAGACCCAAACTACAACTGGAAGTCAGTTAACTGGAGATTCAGCATTCTCCCTCATATTATGTCATCAGCCACCTAAATAAAAGCAGGTACATTCAGCTCAGGATCGTTTAAACCTTCATTTTATTTGCAGAAAACCAGTTAAAAATATGAATTTGTTCTGAGCAAATTCAGTTTTCGTGTGCTTGGTTTTTTGTTTTTTTTTGGGTTTTTTTTTGGGTTTTTTTTTTTGTTTGTTTCTTTGTTTTCCTAGACCAATGGGACATCATATAACAGTCTGCATTTCTGTGTTGGTTTTTGAAAATGTTTTCAACAGCGTCGTGGTTTAATCCCAGCCAACAGCTAAGCCCCACACAGACACTCGCTCACTCCCCTCAATGGGATGAGGGAGAGAATCAGAAAAGTAAAAGTGAGAAAACTTATGGGTTGAGATAAAACTAGTTTAATAGGTAAATGAAAAAATGTGATCAAGAAAAGCAAAACAAGGAATTCATTCACTAGTTCCAAGATAGGTGTTCAGCCATCTCCAGGAAAGCAGGGCTTCGTCGCATGTAGTGATTACCTGGGAAGACAAACACCATCACCCCCAATGTTCCCCTGCTTCCTTCTTTTTCCCCCAACTCTATATGCTGAGCTTGATGTCATCCAGTATGTGATATCCCCTTGGTCAGTTGAGGTCAGCTGTCCCAGCTGTGTCCCCTGCTAACTGCTTGTACACCACCAACCTACTCACTGGTGGTGCAGTGTGAGAAGCAAAAAAAGGCCTTGATGCTGTGTGAGTGCTGCTTAGCAACAACTGAACAATCCCTAGGATATCAACACTGCTTTCAGTGCAACCCCAGAGCATAGACTCCTACTAGGAGCTATGCAGAAAATTAACTCTATTCCAGCCAAAATCAACACAAGTAGCAATAAATTGTATTAGTCAAATTGTGAAAAACATGCATTCATGAGCACAGTCTGTCCTTGGGTAATACCTTTGCTTCCAAAATTACAGAGTTCTCAGTTTTACATTTATTTTCCTTTTGTTTTTATCCTGGTTTATATGCATTTAGTCAGCAGAAAGCTTGTAAAGAAAGAATGTAAATATTATTTTCCCTTAACAAAAACTCAGTATTGTCCTTCCTTAATGAAGTCTTCTTGATGAAGACTCCTGGATTTCCAGGAGTTTGAGCATTATATATCCTAAGTGCTCAGCAAGACTCCCACAGACTGATAATTTTTCTATAATGCTCAGAGAAGATGAGATACTATTTCCTAATAGACTCTTTGCACTCTGGGATATATGTGCAAAGTGATAGACATACTTAGAGAAAACAGATACTGTAGTTTTCACTTCACAAACTAATCTTCAAGGTCTGTTAAGCATCAGATTGACTCTGACTGGATAGAACTTAGCACACTGAAAAGGGCTTCAAATTCCTGGGTGGCATTTCCCAGTAGCACCACTGTAGATATTTCTTTGATACTTGGTACTAAGAAAGCTAAAAGTATATATAAGGACCTCGAAAAAAGAAAGAAGGGTTTTGATTGAAGATGTCTTGGAATTTTCTGAAGTGACACTGTTATTTGGAGTATGCCAAAAGCTGTATTCAAATACTAAAGTATCAACTCAGTGACTGGCTTATTTTTACTTTTTTTTTTTTCCCCTTCTTTTTTTTTTTTTCTTTTTTTAATGTATGATTATCTGTTGAATTCACTAGGACAAATTAAGGACATAGAGCTTTTCGTGGCAGACTGGTACTGGTCCAAATACAAACTGTGCACCCAAAGAGTAAGAGGCCATATCATTGGGAGTGGGGCTTCTCCTCTTAAAAGTATGAGAAAAGAAAATAAATACCAAAGAGGTTTGGAAAAATGTGAAGTGTCCCTTTGTGAAGGAAAAGTTTATTGCTTCTAGGTAGTTATTAATAATTTATTGTAAATTATTGGCTGGTTAATACTGATTAATTATTGAATAATTAATAAGTGAATGTAATTAATTGCTAAATAATTATTAGACAGTCCTGATTAGTAATTGAATAATGATTAATAGCAATTATTAATTATTGTTGATAATAATATATTCCACTTTTAATGTATCTGCGGTAAAATTATCCCTTTCCAGCAAGCATCTGTCCCTGTAGCATCTAAATGACAGATCAACCATATAACAGGGAAATAAGCCCCTTGTTGTCTTTAAGAATGTGTGTAAGTGACTTTATGATTTTTGAGTAAGTGGATGGAGCCTTTGATTTGACTGCAATATCCATTTTGATAAGTCCTGTCAGAATATTTTACCAAATCTAAGCAAATGGGACAGGATTTTGCTTTTCAGGTAATGTGCTTGTGATAATCTAAAATACTACTTTAAAACAGAAGTGTTGGAAAAGACCATTATGTTACGCATTTAGTTTTCCATTCAAGAAAAAAAAAAAAAAAACGCAGTTCAACACACTATGAAAAGACAGCTCTTAAAGAGTGTCTTTTCATAGTGTGAAAGTCTTTTCATAGTGTCATAAGACTTTAAAATGAAGTTTGTAGCAAAATTTTCTGAAAAATTTTACAGCCTGATTCATTAATCAAGAAATTCAGAGTTGGAGTAGTAAAGTGTAACCTCAGTATTTTGAACTCAATTGCTGTTACACAAGGACAGCTTGAGGAGAAAAATAATAATTTTAGAAATTTGGATCTGACACTTTTGGAATAAGCCCATGATCTAGATGTGGTTGAGTTAGTATGCCTGGATGCCAAGAAAAAAAATGTATATGTCAAGAAAGCCTTCAACAGAAATGAATCTAAATTAGATCTACTAGTACTACATAGTGGCATTAGATTTGGACCTAGTAAAACACTGGTTCAACTGAAACTTTTGAGATTTTGCTATTTCTCACTCTTACCATGCTCCAGAAACCCAGAGCCTCTGAAACTTCAGACTCTCATATAAATCATTATTTGAACAGTACTCATGGGTGAATAAAGAGGTGGCAGCCCATTGCACAGAACGGAATTTTATCCCTCTCTATATTCGGTTACTTCTCTCAAGGGTATGATCTCTTTGAGGATTTAAATTTTTGCAACAGACATCTTCTTATCTGCACCTGTAAGAAACTTCACAACCAGTGAGATAACTTGCCTCATATTTGAGTCCTACCAAGGGAATTTTGAGCTAAAACATAGCCTATCACGTAAACCAGGTCCAAGCATGTTTTTCAATGTTCCTTAGTGTTGCTAGCATGTCTGGGTGAAGTTTCATCTTATTTCTTGTGTGGGGGCACTGAGGGAGAAAAATGTACACGGAGGAGCAAGCAATGTGATGCCAGCAAGCATGAAGTATGAACTTCAGCCTGCAGGGAAGGGTCTGTACTGGAGACTGTGGCACTGGGTCCCTGTCCCTGCAGGTGAACACAAAAGCCCATGGTTGCTGATGGCTGACACTCGAGGGGTTTCCCCCCATGTTATTAAAAACACTGCATCAAACTGCACGTATCGTGCAATTCAGTGTGTGTAGGGTGCGTTCACCCATTCCCATTCTGAAGATGTGCCAGTTCCTTGGGGTATGAAATGGAAAGCTACAGTAGGTTATAAAAATGTGATGGATGATTTAGATGGCTGTATTCAGCTGTAAGCAATAAACGCTGAGCTTGGCAGAAACTACTAAAGGCAAAACCACAAGTGATTTACTAGCAATTTAAAGCACATGAGATTTGTAATGCATGAGGCCCTCAGGCCCATCACTTCTTTTCAGTAAGGGGAAACAATATTTTGGTGAAAAATGGCACATTTAATTTCAACCTTCTGCTGTAAAATGTAAAGGCAGCCTAGTTTTCTTCATTTCTTAGGCTGTAGCTATTTGCATCTTATTCAAACTGCAAGCGGATATTCAAAAAATTGGCAATATTAATATCCCTTGAGTGAGTTTTATTATGCAGGAAAATAAACTACTTCAGGATAACAAAAACAGTACAGTTTTAAAACTACTGGTCTAAATGATTCAAATTTTATCATGCATGTGGTAAACTTCTCTAAGGTAAACTCCATAGTAAGCCGATACAGCTACCCTTTGAGGGAAAAAATGCAAACGGCATCTATTTCTACCTAAATGCCAATACAGATACATAGTTCAAATATGTATTTTAATTTAAGGGGACCACAGTGGGTGAAGGGGTGCTGGTATGAAGCTGAACACTGAGACATAAAACACTTGTTTTGGCAGAAATAAACAACATCCAGCTGGGGGTTTTTGCTGAAGTTTTCTTGATATGTCAAATTTTCAGTTCAAAAGACAACCTCTAAAACACTGCTTCTCTTTGAACAGTGAGCATGTGAAAATGGTGTAGTCTGAGTTTGGAGGACTGAGAATTTAAGTAAAAACCATCCTTATTATTTTCAAATCTAAATTCCATCCAAATTATTTTCAAAACATGCTTATTATTTTCCTTATTATTTTCCTTTTTATTTCATCCTTGTTATTTTCAAAGTGTCCAGAGTGACCTAGAGATTGGATGGCACAACAAACTTGCAATCTTACAACACCACAGCCTGAGAAAAACGGCATTTCCACTCAGCAAAGCTGTCAGATTTTGCCAGTTTTCCATGGGGTGTTTCCAACATGGTCATTTAGCTTAATTGCTGAGTTACCACTTCCTCTCTGAAAAAAAGTGTTCACAGTAGGTGAGTTCTTCAAGCAACCAGACAGCAATTAGATGACTACAAATCCTCCCCTAGCTAGCAAACATGAAGTATCTGTTTTCTCCTGTGGTATCAGTAAATGAGTAACAGTTACTCATAATAATCCAAGATGGGGCTGAATTATTTGGTTTTGGTTGACTTTCCCTGCACTGTCCTAAAGATCCCACCTCTTTCACATCTCTGTTCTGTGTAATAAATTGCCCTTCCCTCTGCTACTATGCCTCTACAGTGCCAGCTCTGCCCACCATATATCTCATTGTGTGCACCTTTGCAGAAAGGATTTTAGTTATAAAACAGCTGTTGTAAACATCCCAAAGGTAATAAAAATGTCCTGAAATAGTTCTTCTGGATAGATATATGAATAGATGAAAATTGTATCTCTTCATCCATTTGCTAATGAAGATTAAAACCCAGTAGCAGGCAATAAAGGAATCATGTTTCTAATATTTTTTTTCTTCTTAATCTCTAGTGGAGTCTTTCTCTTACTGAAAAATTAAATCTTTTAAAACTTTATCACAGCTAAACTCTGACAAAGTTTCTAAACAGAACTGTAAGTTACTGGGTACCACAAATCCTTAGACCAGCAACATGAGGCAGGAGAGAGGGAGTTAAAGCTATGAACTAAGTATTTATACTTTTGTCCTGAATTTATGGAAACCATGGTAAAACATCAATAATTTCTGTTCTGCCAGTGTAACCTCTCCTAACTTGGTTGATATAAAGGATTAAGATGAAAAGGAAGTAATAGATGCACTTTCTGTCAAATGTGTACACATCCGCTTTAAAATCAAGTATCTATACCAAGAAGCCATAACTGGCTAAGAGTCAGTTCTGGTGTTGTACAATGCTTTTTTTTCCCCCCAATTCATTCAACCGGAATAAAAAAAAAAAAAATCAAAATCACAAAAGCTCTTAACAGCTAAACCCTCAAGATAATTCAGACCAGTCAAAACGATTCAAGACAGTTTTTGATTTGATCCGTTATAGATTTTGATTATATTTTTAAACAAAACTTTTATTTCTTCCAAAAAAAATGTCTGCCTTATTAGAAGATTGTGATGGACTTCATTATTTGGAGCAATTTAGGAGTGGCAAACTGTTTAGACTACAGAAAAGAAAAAAAATTGAATAAGGAGAAAATAAAATTTATTTTGAATGGCTTTGCAGGTAAGGACATTAAATATTTCGGTAGTCAAAGCTGCTTTCAAAGCAGCTGATCTTTCTAGTCACATTTTTATGGCGATGCATGAGAACTTTTATAGCACTTCTAGAGAGAAGGTTCTTGTAGAAACTAGACAAGATGTTGTGGATCTTCAGAGGTTAGGGATGTTAGAAAGGTTAGGTTAGGAAAGGGTAGATATCAAAAATGCCATGGAAGAAAATAAAAATATATAGACAGTTCCTACATTCATGGCATGAGAAAAGGCAACAATTGAATCTGTTCAAAATTGTTTTTCTTCTGTCACACACAATCAAGTGTCACCAATCAATGGAAAATTATGCTTTCTTTTCCCTTGGTTGATTGCAGAAAGTAGTACTTCCACTTCTGGCTTCTCCATTTTTAAAAA
The DNA here is from genome assembly GCF_000691845.1 of Merops nubicus. Taxonomy (NCBI): domain Eukaryota; kingdom Metazoa; phylum Chordata; class Aves; order Coraciiformes; family Meropidae; genus Merops; species Merops nubicus. Next base: position 90,759 of record NW_008602241.1, on the reverse strand, counting down.
TGTCTAAACATCCAGATCTTTGAAGGTGTTAAGCTATTTTCTCCTGACTTCTTTAATGTAATTCCCCCTTTCACTCTCCCCATCATCTACCCTCTGCGGAGTCCTCTTTTTTTTCATTTTTATGAGCAGTGTGTTTACAGCATTTTATTTCAAAGAGATCAGATCCCAGGGTACTAGAGATCACTATTCTTCGTAAATCATGTGTCAAAAGATGACTAGGACTAGCAAAGAATTGGTAATTTATGTTCAATATTTGGAGCAGAGCACCTGCTAAGGCAGAATATTAGGTCTCTTCATTTAGTAACAAATGACGAGACATTGGTGTCTAATGGCTCTTGTAATATAAATTAATTGCAAATTATTATGGATTCTCTCCTAAACTGATTACGATTGCACAGAAATCTATGGAAAAGCGTTACTGTTCACATTTTATAAGTCCATGTGGAGTTTTTTTGTTTGGTTGGTTGTTTTGGTTTTTTTTAAGTAGCATAGCTTTTAATGAACTGTTAAAGACCGTGGCAATGCAGAATTGACTTTGAATAAAATTCCTTTTTGTACTATTTGGTTTTTCTTTTTTTGTATTTCTTGCCACAAGCTGTACAATATCTCACCACAGTAGTTAGTTATTGTAATTTCATACTCTAGAGCCTGCTGAAAGATGTAGTCATATTTTTCTTATCTCGTTCTCTGGGCTACTGTTCTTCTTCCCTGGGAACCCCCCGTTACAAAGTTGTTCAGAACAATAGGCAAGGAGACAAAACCTGCAATGTCCTCATAGTACAGACCATTGAGTGTATGCCTGCCTTAACTGTGTTTAGCCTTCAAATAAAATTATGGCATACACTAGCAGCAGAAAAATTTCTGGAAGTGTTTGGTCCCAGGATGATTGTGGTAGTATCTACCATACTATGGCAATCTATTTCAAAATTCCTGTTACAACAACAAAGAATCAATGTCATACCAGATTGTGGCCATGAATAAAATAACTTTTTTTGTTTTTTAACAGAATACCAATGAAGGTAATAACTTCAAAACAACGGAAAAAAATCAGATATATTTGCTTGAAATCTCCTTTTTGTAGGATACCTTCTAATATAAACACTAGTTTTATTAATGACAGTAGCCCTCAAGCCTAATGTTGTCTTTTTCCAGGAATGGTGTCATATGGGAATAGTATTTAAATAGATTCATACTTTTCAGGATGCAATCAAAAGAGAAGAGTTTTTTATAACAGTTTTTGTCAGTCATTTGAAAAGATTCACATTTCAATAAAGGACGCTTACTAATAACTTGAAGATTTAGCCTTTAGTCACAGAAAGCCAGAACTGTACAAATTAAAAATTTCAGAGTAACTTGTACGTGAGCAGACTGTGCATTTCTGTTTTCACCTATAATTTCCATTTGAAACCAATGGATAACATATAGGCACAGCTGAGTCTAATATTTTTAAATTCCGATCTTTGGGTTCTTTAAAATAGAAGTTTAACCGTGTTGCATGATGTATGTTTTTGTTAATTATTCTCTATTCAAGAGAAAAGAACATTATTTGACTGAAGATTTGGAGGGACTTTGTGATTAGCATGAAAATCTGTATTAAATAAGACAATGCTTAGAACTCTACAGTTCTTTGTATCTTCCTGACTTATGCTATCTAAATATCCTTAATGTACCTTAAATTACTTAATCTCGTATGTTTTGACAATCTGAAACACCTTTAGTTAATCTGAGCATAACCACAAAGGTAAATTTTATTAAATATTTAACATTCACCCTTTTTTCAAGATTGTGCTACTTTGTCATACTTTGACATATGGTACGTCTTAACATAGTAAATTATGTTTAAAAATTTGTTTTCCATGGCTCTGTTCTTACTATATAAATTCAACTACAGTTAAAAATGTTGAAATTTCCAGTATGCTTTAAGAATAATATTTTTTTATCTCGTGCTGCTGGAAATAGCTTATAATTATTTTTGCCAAGTATTACTTCCCTTTGGATTAACTTTGCCTGTCTTAATGGATAAATTTCATGTATTCCTACTTAGGCAATGGTAATGGTCATGAGTGAGACTGAGATCACTCTTGGAAGGTTTTAGAAATGGATGAAAAGATTTTTCCAGAAGTTAAGAATAACTGAAATTGAAAAGTGTAGATTTAATTACAGAGAATGTCTACTGGGAGAATTCAATACTGTGAGATACTTGTACAAAAAAAAAAACTTTGTTCAACCTAAAGAATCTGGATAATTCAGTCGGGGTGGCCCAGGGACTTAAATTTAAACACATACACTTATGTACATCTTTAACCTATTCCTAGAATTTACTTCTCATCTTTTCATGAATGTATTTAACATCTATAATAAGGACTGTTACAAGCAAGGATAAAAATGTGAAATGTATTTTTAATAATTCTATTATTATAATGTTTATTACACCAGTTCTGAGATACGTGGATGGAAATGATATTTTCCCCTTAGCAGAGATAGTTTGATACCAGTTCAATTTAGCTCTCATGTACTTTGCTTTATAAACTACGGATTTTACCTAATTGATTTCATTTGTGTGAGTGCAGCAGAGACAGGACAGAGATTTTTAAAGTAAGACACGTCCTTTACTGTGTTGCTGAATCAAAACCTTGATATAAAACAGAAGTTCATGTCCAGAGTATTTAGACTTGATCAGTGTGAAAGGTTATGTCCTACATCTGTGGTTAATTATGACTGTTTGCCATTTTTGCCAGATCACTGCATTACCGTCATAGCATCTCAGGCTCAGGAAAAATCAGCTGCATGTTTGGTTTAGTAAATTTTTTATGTTGTTATGTGAGAGTCTTGATATGCCCTTGATTAGTTCTACAGCTACACGAACTTCTTTGTAACCTTCTTTTGTGGTGGAGACTTTCCTAATGAATCACAGAAAACCCCGCATTGCCCTCCCAAGTGCCTGGGGAAATTCTTCAACCCAGCTTCGGTTTTTAATATTTTTTTTTTTTCTTGTATTTTTTGTGCTGTAGATAGCAACAGATAAACTTCTCCTGGTTAAAATACTGTAAAAATTGTTGTTCTGGAAATATGTTGCTCAGACAAAATCGGGACCTTTTTCCATATGGTTTCTCCCAAGTCTTTGGTCCAGTCTGCTGTTTTTAGAATACTGAGCAGTCAAATAAAATCTATGCAGGCTTGTCTGTGATTTTTTTAGGCTCTGTGTAATTCAATGTCCACATGCTGCTCTTCATCCAAGCAGGATGACAGTGACCATACAAACATGTAATGTATTATGAATCACTCACATAGTAACTGGAGTAACTGAAACTGTCACAGTTCTGAAGGAGAGATAACACACCCTGCTTAGCATCTAGACAAACCTTGTCTGTTTCTGCAAACAAGCCGGCAGTCTTAACTTAAATGACTAGTACTTATTTCTTCCTTCTGCCACCTCCAATCTTTCCCACCTGTGAAGAAGTTCTCCTACCTATCAACAGAATTAAAAATTTCATCTTATTTTTATCATCATCCTTGAATAGTTCCAGGCAATTTATATACATGAACCTTTTTATTCACTTAAGATGCCTTTCTCAGGAGGATAAGAATTAGTCAAGAATCATTAAAAATAGGTCAGTTCCCATGATGTTGTACTCTCTGGTTAGTCCTTTTTATGCATAAAATCCAAAATTATTTTCTTACTACATCTTTAACATATAGAAACCTGTAGAATTCCCAGGAAGACTAAAAAATTAATAAATTAATATTTAAACCGATTTATTACCCATACCCCCCCCCATATCCCCCCCCAAAATATAAGTTAAATCCAAGCAAACCACAGGGATCAATGGCAAACCTGGCAAATGAACCATTACCATGACAGTTATCAGGCAGCTGAGAAGACCGTTTACTACAAGGGGGCAAATATTCCCTCCAGTACCCTCCCACAGCAAATATATTTTGAACTATGGATAAAAGGAATACATTCCAGAGAATGTCAAAGCATAATTATGAATAAAACCTAGATATATAATATTTAATCCAAATGCATTTGTCTTGGCTTCTGTCCAAATCTCTCCCATTATGCAACTTTCTTGCTGGTGTATTGGTTAAGCTCCAACAAAATATCAGTTTATAATAGGTTAGAAGTATGAAAACTATATCCTGTGTCAAGGATGTGGACTCAATGGTCTGAAAGGTCTCTGCTGCAGCCACCACGTTTCCATGACTACCTTTTTTATTAACAGTAAGTGTTCATCCCTAACACCAGCAATAAAATGCTTTCTTCCAAGGTATAGGTGGGTTTTAGTTTTCCTTCATCACAATTACTCATTTTTTCTATCTGACTTAGATTTAACCTTTCCATCTTGGCTCTCAGAATAGCTGCTCTGATATTTTTTTTCCCAGTTTATCACAATTTTTTTTTTTTTTTGTATAGTCATCACAAACACATATGGAAGTGGAAGACAGGCAGCATTCAATAGAGCTCTGCTTTATGATGTGAGCCAGGAAACTCAAGAAGCATATCAATAACTGTTGTGTGCAGTGAAAATTGTGCAGTGACCCATGCATAAAAGATTTCCTAACCCCCTTCTTTTTAGTGCACAGAAACACCCCAATTCCATTTGCCCGTTTTTCACCCATAATTAAGGACTCCAAGATTTCAAGATGACACACTTTTGCATGGAAGCAGTAGTATGGACTGTCTTCATGTATTTAACTCACATGAATAGGAGCCTTAAATGGTTTTGTATTTCATATGCTACCACAGCTGTGGAGCTGGGTAGTGGTAATGATAAGGTTTATTTTTGCCAGCCATCAACAGAGGGCATATTACTGTACAAAATGCTGTGGTGCTGTGAAGACAGTAGGTGAAATCCCATATTAGAACAGGAGTTTTGCTGTCAACCTGGGCAATACTTCAGTAATTCGTTTCTCAACATGCTAGCGGTTGCAAAAGTGTATTAATTATTTTCTACTAGACAGAAAACATAAAGCCAGACATTTCTATCAGAAAAGGGGTTTTTTTTTGCTATTTAACAACATTGTAGAATACCTCCAATGGTTAATGTGAAGGCAGTATGGAAATACAAAATGCTATCCATAAAAGTAGAGGTGAAATGAACCTTTATGAGAAAGGAAACAGGTTGAAGCTTATGTCACTTTGAGTCCCAAAGTTTTCCAACTAGGTTGCAGAAATAGGAGAAAAGTGAATCAATATATGGGACTCACACTGGATATATAACATGAAAATGAGAATAATTTTAATTAAGGCTGGACAGGACAAACATTTGTTCTAATTTTGTGATGAACATTTCAATTTCTTCACATCTGCATCTTCTAGCAAATGTCCTCTCTACCAGTAAAAACTCATTAAACTGTATTGTTAGGATCCGAGCTCATCCCTACTACAACTCACAAAAGTAATTATCCTTTAAGGTTGTATTTTAAAAGACTTACACAATATATTGAGTGAAGAAACATGGAATCTGTTCAAATAATAGTACCTGGACTGTTAAATAGCACATGGACACCCATGCAAGAAACTACATATATTTCTATATGATATGCAGATAGATTCCATCTTCATTGCCGGTTAATGATACAGAGTATCCATGTAAGACTAACAAAGTAGTTCTGGGCACACATTTTTCCTCCACTTATAATGAATTCTGTAATACAATTAATTAGATAGAAAGTGTTTGTCCTGATTTTCATCTTTACTATTTTGTCTTTTTAAATTTTATTTTATTTTATAACAGAAGTATCCAGAAAGCACTATATTTGCTACAATTCAATAGTGAAAAGAAAGGAAGTAAAAAGTCATCTGGGATGTAATAACAGGCTAGAAGCAGGACATTTTCTGGAAAAGGAATCAAGTTTTAAGTATGCGATAAGTATGAGAGAAATTATTCTCTTCCCCCATGAAGCTTATGATCCAACGCCCCCGGCCTATAAACTGTTACGTAAATGCGTAATTTGAAGCATATGATTCATCTCATAGCTTACAGAGTGCTAAGCATTTCCCTCATTGCAGAAGTATAGCTTAGACTAGAGTGATAACAAGGGTACTTTGTGCTAAGGTTTCACTGTCAATTTGTTTAGAGCCCTTTCCTGTGTCTAGCCATTCAAGTTTTATTTATTCTTTTCCTAATAAGTTGAAATTAATATTGCCTTACAGATTATAGTGAATTAAACTTGACACCCTTTATATAAATTTATTAATAAATCTCCTTTTCTTCACACTTCTTTACACAGCCTGCCAAACCAAGTAACCTCTCTGGGGAACAGATTAAGAAATAGTGAATGAAGAAATGAACACTCACAAATGTAACTAGCAATACTTGTTATCACATTAACATTTACAAGCTTCCACCAGTAGGAGTTGCAATTTTATTCTGATTTGTACAGAAGAAACAGTACAAAATAGATCTATAGTATATAATGCATCCTAAAGTTACATCCCCAGTGCGGTTCAGAATGAGTAAGCTTGGGCACAGAAGCAGTGTGGACGATCTAATACAGCATTTTACAGCTATATTGCTTTCAGGACTTTATCTACTGTATCTGCATATTGGTTTACAGTGTAATGTACCCAGGTCTACTCAATTCATTCAGCTGATGCTGGGGAGTCTCAACTGTGGAATATCATTGACTTGCTGTCCTTGCAGTCTAATTAAACAAAACAAAGAATGAGAGGACAATTTTCTCTGAGCCCTGATGACAGGTAAATTAGAATAGAAAGTGTCAGGAAATATTCCAAAGCCACACAAAACACATGTAGCAGAGCTGGAACTGCACCTAAATGTCAAGGTCAGAAATTTTTGGTAAAAGATAGTCTCACCCAGAACAAATGTGCATCAGAGTATTTTGGCATATCAAATATCTTAGATTTATGGCAGGCCAATGAAGATCCCTAAGTTTATAGTGCCCTGGTCTTGAATATCAACATCTTCACACCTGCTCAGTAAAGCTGGAAGTCTGAATTTCCTGTAGGCTACAATTGTTATCTCAGAAGCAGCCTTCGGGTGCACCATGACTGGTATGCCAGTGATCTTGCTACATCTCTGGTCTTGAGATTGTCAACAGGGAGGTAGCCTAGAAGCTACAGGTTTGAGTAACTCAAGATGGATTTCCAAGGTCCATGTTTCCAGGAAGAAAGACATGGAAGCATTTCCAAGATCATTGAAGTTTGCTAGCAGTAAATCCTTGGAATACCCAGCCCCAATTAAGTTGTCTCCTTAACAGAGAGTTTATTACTCTCAGAACACAGGTGGGCCAAGGTTCAACAGGGTTTCCGAGTCTCATCCTGCAGCACTTAAATTCAGAACCTGCAAGTTCTGGGAGAGTTCCCAGCATCTCGACTTAACAGGCTAGCTTGCTCTCAGGACTATTGTGGGCTAACAGCTGTGGGGAACTAGTCTATTCAAATTAAATAAACAGACAGAAAAAAACCCAACCAAACAAACAATCAAAAAAACACACAAAAACACCAACAAAGAAAAAAAAAACACCACCATCTCAGAATGGGAAGTCTGGCAAGTTTTTTTTTAACAGAAATCCTGTCTCCTGGAAAATTCTGCTTTTCCATCTCACTGTCTACAGAAAATTAATTCTACTGAACCCAGTGTGTCCAGTCTATGAATCATTTTTTGATGGGCAGTTCATAAATAAAACTGTAAAAATTCAATGGGAGATATGCTGCTGTTTCTTTTTTTCCTGCAAAACCAAACCAACAATATGCCTTGGTAATTTTAAATAATCTGATGGAGCTTTTCATGTTCCCACTCAGTGAAAGGGTAAGCTAGTATCTCTGCACTTTTTGCCTTTCTTAGTGAAAATCTGGGGGTTTGTAGCTCCTTACGCAAACAACAGTTCATCTCCAATATCTCCCACTTCATCAAGATAAGTTTTTAGTCATAAAAATGACATTTGAGTAACTAATAGCTTTTTAATAGAAGTATCTCTAAAATGAATATAAAAAAGCAGATTTTTTTTTTCTCTCAAAGTTTTCGTTTATGCAGAAAATGTCATGTCAACCTTTTTCCTCTGCCTTTTTGACCAATGCTCTTTTCAAATTTACATTTCAGTTTCATTCTAATATGTAACATGAGCTAATCATATTGGGAATGATTCATTTTCTTCAGGTTGGCAAACTAGTTCTTATTCATAATGACAGTCTTAAACCTACAGCATCAGAACCTTTCTCATGGGTGAAGGACAGTAGCTACTGTCAAACAGTTCTACATATTTTTTTGCAGTGTTTTGCTTCATGTTGGGGTATTTTTCTTCCTGATCACTCCACAGACAAAGTAATTTCGTAGTATTTGATGATCTCTTATGTTAGGGGCCTGGCACATTCCAACCATCATAATTTTATGTGTTTAAGTGTAAAATGTATCTCCAAGTTACCAGGGTTCAAGCTGCCTCTCACCTGTCTGTCTGCTTGAGGTCTTGTCCTGGAATTCTCTCCAGTCAGTGACGAGACAGCAATTGCAGGAGATCTCTCAGGATGGGGATGAGAGGGTGGGATGAGAAAGGCTGACTGTGGAAACATGGGACAATAAGAGTATCGTGGGCTTTTGTTTTGTGGAGAAAAAGCAATATTCTCTTTCAGCTCAGCCTTTTACTGGAACCTGTTTCCTGGCTACTACAGTGTCTCTGGGTAGGTGCCTGCATCCCACATCAGGAGGATTTCTTCTCATTACCATCATCCTAATCTCAGCAGCAACAATTTTTTTCTGCTTCCCAGCTTCTCCTTCCACACAATACTGATCTAAACACTAAAAATGGAAATAGTTTTGTCAAGAAACCCTTATGGTAGTATAAGGGGATACAGTTCAGCACGACATTCAAATTACTACTGTTTCCTTTGAGTTAGGATTTCTCTCACACTTATCAGGACAGGTACTAGTAAAGACTGACTCAGAAGAAACAGAAAATTTACAGGACCAGAAACCCCATGCCAAACTATTATCTGCCTTGAACACCAAGGAAGCACTGCCTGCCATCACAATCTGGAAAATAATCCTGACTTCATCTTCAAGTCACCACCTAGAATAGCAATAACTTTGTCTTTTTCCCTCTGGTTTTTATTATTTCACCCTGTTTTCTCATGCCTCAATTTCTTTCATTATTTAACAATTTAATTTTATCACTGCACACTACAAAGTGTTTTAGGAGAATAATTTATGTAAAATAAACTTTAATATACTTGTTATTCAAAATCTAATGCATTAAGAAAAAAACCTTACGTAACTCTTGCAAAACTTCAGTCATAAGTATCTCTGATTATCCTGAAACCTTGAGAAAATAAAATATAGCAAGCTGGAAACAGAGCATTCAACTGGATAAACTTACCTACCTGCTTTTTATCATAACAATACATTTCCATCTCTTTACTTGTCAGATAAATGCACATGTATTTGTTAAATAGCATGTTGCTGAACTTTTATCAGAAGACTATATTTTCTTCACTCAGTGGTAATGAAGTTGATTAATGGTCCTGAGTTATGTGTGCATTTGTTAGAGAGATTAACTGGCTACAAAAGACAGGCACATGATCTCACTTTTTATTATTGGCATTGTAGTTTAAAGTATGTCAGCATTTTCATCACAAAATTAAAGAAGTTTTCAGGGGCTATGACTCTCACATCTAGGTATTTTCCCTTCTGCTGTTGAATATCATCAAGTATAAGATGCTGGGATAAAGGATTTTTGCTCAGATTCAGTAGAGGTGGCTCTTTTATTCTTTTGCACTTCTTGTGTTTAAAGACGAATGATCTGAAATTTACATTTTTTAAAATATTTTTTGTGAAAGATGGAATATTTTAACGTGTGTGTCTGTGTCCCACTCTAGCCCTTCTCACTTCAGATAATCTATATCACTTCATTTAAGATAAGTATGGACTTAAACGCTATTGAGAGTGTACACTATACATTTAGGAAACTGGCTGCATATGTCATCACGCAATACATAATACCTAAAGTCATTGATTTTAGTCTGTTTTATAAATAATACTTATTTTTTATATGTCTGGAATCATAACACATTTGTAAGGAGATGACATTCAGATGCCAAAGTAAACACTGAGCTAAGGACTTTCTAAAAATCCATCACTGTTTTATTACCCAATTGTTTGCAAAAGCACTTACAAATTATTGCATCAATAAAAATCAAAGCCTAAAACTCCAATGGTATTCTTCAGAACTGGTGATGGGCTAGGCAGTGCAAAGATTAACACATCCTCTTCCCCAGACCTGGATTCAAATTCTAGCTCCAAGTCGCAAGTGAAAAAAGGTTTTGCAAACTTACTCTTATGCCTTATGGACAGGTGTCCACATTAAAAAAATCATCATGCAGCTTGGGGCGACTGGCAGCCTCAACTATGGAGGAGCAGAGGACTGGGTGAGTGGGGGGGCTGCTGCCTAGAGTGGTACCCCAGACCTGTGCAGAGAGCTGTACTGTCAGAGACACCAGCCTGCCACCTCCCTTCTTGCACAGTTTGTATCATAAATATTGCATAATGAATATTTGTCTCTGTTCCTGTAACGAGCAGCTGTCGTATCTTGTATTCCTGTTGTCAGTCAAACTCTTAGTCCTTGCTTTGAGACCCACAAAAACTATTAAAGAACAGAAACAATACTATAGACAACATTCTTCGTTCTGGGGCTTGAATGGAGCAAGGCGAAATTTTCCTTCACTTTCTTATACCTTTAAGAAATGTCACAAATCCCATTGCCTCTCAGAGCACTTAGAAAATTAAAACAAAAATTGCAGTATTGTTGGGCGTGTAGCAGGAGCAGGGTAGGCTGTCTAAATTGCATTAGAAATTCACAATTATGGTAGTAACGAGGATTGATTTCCTGCCTGCTGAACTCAGGTATTTGGCTTCAGGTACAGAAGCCCTAAATATCTCACAAGATTTCCTGGCAAAACCCTGCAAAATACAACTGTGGAAATTACAATTAAAGGAGGTTGAGGGAGGACTGGAGGAACGAGGCCCATGTGGCTGCTGCAAGAAAGTAAAAAAATTAAGATTTGCTGTTGTCCAGACAACCATGTTGGCCATGTACTCTCCTGTACTCAAAAGCATCTCCTCTAGAGAAAAATGTGCAAGAAACCAACATAATTTGACGAGTAATTGTTCTTGAGAAGGAAGTGGTTTTGGAAAGATAACAAATTATGATGCCCAGAACTGTACCTACTTCAAACGTAGATGGAGACATCAGGCTCTGCCTCTTCCTATTGTACCTCCAACCAATGTAAAGCCAGCCCTCAAGCAGGTGTCATTTAAGAGTACAACTCTCCCCCACTTGCCTAGGTGGCTTGTCATGGACAAGAGTTTATTTATTTGCATGTTTGTGAATGAGAGGGGTTTGTTTTCATGGATTTTGTTTCAGAAGATTCTTTGCAAGACAAGGGACTAACACACATGCAAGAGAAATAGTACACGTGGTGTCATGACTGCAGTACAAATACAGAAAATCTAGTGACATTTAGAGCCACCTCTTTTTTCTTTTTCTTTTTTCTTTGAAGGTATTTTGTTACCTAGGATATTTACTTGTGCCTTACATCTAAAACTAGATAAACTTTTAAACAGAAACTTTTTTGATCCAACAGAAACAGCACAGGAAAAAATGTTTGAGAAATTAATTTGTCTAAACAATCATGAGAAAACATGAGCTTCTAGAGTAAAAGTTAAGTCAGGCTTGTGAAACAAGCTTGCACTGACTTTGTTTTTCTTTAGCAACTCTAACTTAATATTTGTGATAGTTTTTATCTCCCAGTCCAGCCTCTACTTCTGAAAGGAAGGGATGAAAAATACTTGCTGAACAACTAATTTATCAGCCTGACATTACCATCTATCAAGAGGAGAGGCCTGCTGTTAGAAAAATCAACCTTATTGGTTCAGGGGTTTTGTTACCTCTTGTGAAATGAAGGGTAGTTTAACAATGTATGTACCTGAGACATGTTCCGGGCATTTTGAGCTCAAAGTTCCTTACATCACTTCTTTTTCTTCAGTCAGCTGTGCTAGTTGGTGTCTTCATTGACTCTCTGTCTGACAATCCTGCTGTTAAAGAGCCCACTCAAAGCAGAAAGGATTTGTGTTCCTTCTCCTTCCTAAACTATGAAGCAGTCCACCAAAAAAAAAGATTCTTTAATATTCTTAGGTAAATCTTAGCTCTTACCATGTGTGTCTCAGTACAGTACCTTATTAAGTGCTGCAGGCTCAAAAATCTCAGGGCTCACCACGAGGAACATGTGAGCAGCAATATACAGGTATCTCCATTAAATGTCTTGCTGTTGAACTGCAATTCAGCAGCTGGAAGCCTTGCAGGTAAAAGGATTTTCATATGGCAGTCGATGACTATGAGTAGGCAACTGAGTTTGGCTTTGTAGTGAATGAGCTCTAGTTTTGAAGTAAAAAAACAACCAACTGACCAACCAACTGAAAAAAAAACAAAACAAAACAAAAAAATAAAGAAAATCCTCGTGAACAAAAATTATGCTTTCTTCCAATTAAAAAAAAAAAAATCGGAAAAGCAAGGAATTGATTTTTTTTTAACCTCTTCGGTAAACAGCGATATCAACAGTTTCAGTTAAAGTTCAAAAAGCTACAATATCTCTCTGATCTTGTTGCAAACATTACGGACAGATCTATTAATGAACAGATACAGCTGTGTAATCACATTCAGCCACTTTGTATGATGCTTGCATGATAATATTTAGTGGAATGATAACACCCAGCCCTTTCAAACCTATATCCACTGAATTCAAGGCAGAGGGAATTTGCACATTGTATCTTCATAATTCTAAGTGTGTAAAACCCGATGGCTTGCTAAAGACTTCACAACATACCAAGCAGTAATGAAACTAGAATTTGGCAGTTCCCAACTTGCAATAAGAGTTCAGAAAACAGCAATTTTTTTTTTTTTAATTTTATTTTCCATTTGTCCTAACCTGTCATATGAAGCATGCAGCAAGACAATGACAATCTAGTAAGAGAGTAAAAGGTATCAATGAAAATATGTCTGTAACCTGGAGGGCAGCATAACAGTAGGTGATGCTTTGTGCAGGCAAGGAAGGAATCAAAAAGAATCTCTGCAGTTCATCCTGCTCTAAAGGAAGACTTACAAATCCCAAGAGTATTATCATACAATGAGGACCCATGACTTAAGACAATATGGGACTCTATTTTCCTTTGTTTCCTTCTGTGTTGTTTTTTTTTTTTTTTCTTGACCATGTTACAAAAAGGCTTTCAAGAATGGTTGAACTGGTTTTGAACGTGAAACTTCCCTGAAAACATGAGCAGCTTCTACCTATCTGCCCACTGAGCATGACAGGTGATATTGGCAAAACAAGTGGGTTATTGACTTTGTGAGGAATTGCCATCTATCTGTCACACCTAGGAAGTTAAGAGCTTTTGCATCCCTCCACTTGGAAGGCACATATTTTTTGAGCACTTTTTCTCTAATGCAAACAGAAATAATTGTATTTAATTCATGCTTGAGATTTTGAATGCATCTGCCTTGGCCTTTTTTTAATTTCATTCTGAAGTGCTAACATTACATATAAATGGCATACTTATAAGTGTCTAGGTATTAACTGCACATAAGTTTTATAAGTGGTGTACATTATACAGTAAAGTCCCATATTTTAGTACACTTAACATTTCTGCTCTTTTGGCCCTCAGTATTACTAGATGCTGAGAGAGGTTCTCAAGCGCCTGAATTCCATATTGAAGTCCCTGAAAGTTCTTCTAAAAAGAGGTTGTGGAAGATGTCTGATAATTACCATTGCTTCCAACAAAAATGGTTGTCCTTCACTGAAGAATCTGTCAAATGAAAGGCAAGAAAGGGTGCCATCTCTGTGTATGTTAACTTAAATGGTTAATGGTGCAAGTGTAATTTTGACTACCCATACAAGATGACAATTACTAGCCACAAAACATTCGCTAGTTACAACCAGCTGGTTCTTGGCTTGCGCTTTTTTAATTTTCTTTCTTTTTTCTTAATGTTTCGAGGTTAAACACTGCCCTCTCCTGGACATAGACTCCCACAGCAATAGTTTGTCAAGTACCCCAAGTGTTGCAAATTGGAGGAAACAGACACAGAAATAGCGTGTCGCTCTACTGAAGGCATTTGCTGGTTTCAATGAATTACGCTTTCTGGGTCCCTCCCTGGATTCTACTCTACCTGAAAGTATCTTGTGTAAGAAAAATTGTTCTCAGTTGAGATAGCAAAGAGCTTTTGTTTGATTTAGCTTGAACCCATTTGGCCAGAGTTAACAGTGCAAGTTTATCACAGCAATC
>NW_008602241.1:63264-76434 GCF_000691845.1 Merops nubicus | reverse complement strand
CAGCAGGAACATGTAGTGGTATACATTCCAGTATTCACAAAAATCATCTCAATACAGTAAAAGTATATTCATTTTCAGAAATAAGAATAATGGAGAAATATGCAGTTTAAGCTTACTTTTTAGGTACTCTCTTACATGTCTTTGTTGCATTATATTACAGTAAAAAATTATAAATATACTGAGAAGTCAAATATGTAATTTTCCTCTTTTTCCTTTCTTGAGGGTGTTTTGTTGTGTGTTGTTTGGTAGTTTATTTTGTGTTTGTTTGGGTTTGGTTTTGTTGTTTTGGGGTTTTTGTGGGGGGAGGCAGGTAGTGTTAATAAAAACCCCAAAACTATCTGTTTCACTTAATAATTCTAATCTCATGCCTTTGGACTTTTCCAAGGTCCATTAAAAAAAACCAGTTTACTCAAGACATAACATTCTCAAAATTTACACCATCTCACAGTAAAGGGGACAGAGAGAGAGATGGATTTCCCTAGTAGTTAATTTAAAATGTGTATTTAAATTCCTTCAGAGATGGACTATAAAACTGTGATAATCCAGCATTTACAGGAAAATTTAAATTAATGGCTTATAAAGTATTACATATCCATTCGTCAAACTTTTACAGTTTTCAAATAACTTATAGCTTTTCTCAGCATAGAAAACACACAGAAAGAAATACTTATGTAGAGATAAATGTGAGTTATTTCTACTAATAGGCTGACAGATTGATTTATACATCAGCTTAACTATGAAGCAAAGCAGCTCTTGTATTTATTTACTTAAATTTTACATGCTTTCTAAAAATCTGCAGACTTCTTATAAACAAACTGCCCATGCAAACCAGCTGCTCTGTGGGCCAAACTCCGTGTCTGCCGACCACTCACTTCAAAGGTGCATCTCTAGGGAAAAATGCAGCCCATGCTACAACATGGATTCGCTCACATGAGGGCAGGTCAGGAGCAGAGGTCAAGGTGTGTTCCAAAAATACTCTGTCCACTCATAGCATTGCCCTTTAGTCAGCCTTTTCCTGTTACTTACATGTGCCTGCTGCTGTGAGCATCTCTGCTCCATCAACTGAGCTCCACGGCCCTCTTCAAAGAGCTGTGAGCTCTGGAGTAACAGACCTCCTCATTAATGATCACAGTTGGTCATTAGCTGGTTGCTGAATCTTTCTTGATGACCTGCTAATGAATTTCTTATTGTGGAGATTGGTCAAGGTAGACATTATAGGTAATTCATAGCTGAACACCTGGCGCACTACTGTTAATATAGACAATACTCCTAAGAGGCATTACTTCCTTCCTAATGTATATCTCAGGTGTAGATATTTCATGTTGAATGGAAACTTTGGCTTCAGTGTTTAAAAATATGTTTATATACTTTATTTAGTGGGGAAACTTCTTTAAGAATTTAGTGAGGAAAAACCTTACTCTTACAAATTCTTTATTTCTGTTAGTTTTGCCCTTAACAAAACATGTTTAATTGGAAGAAAATAAACCCATGCACATTAATATTCACCTTCACCTGTAAAAGGCTCAGAGGCCTGCACAGTGCAAAAATCATCTCTCAGTAGGTGCCTGTTAGCTGCAGGAGCCTGGAGAGCTTGGATGGTTCAGCACCTGTGGTGCCTAATCTCTGAATCATGGATAAGTTGGACAGAAGATACAGTCCCTCCATCTGCAGTGTTGTCAGTTCGTAAAAGGTAAAAAGTTTCAGCTGGACCTTGACTTGGTGGGAATGCTCTAGAAAAGACCAAGTGGCTGTAATGCATTAGGTAAGACTCATCCCTCTGTGACTGGTAGCTAATGCCATAGGGGTTATCCAATTACTGCAGGAGCTGCTTTTCTTTAAAGGTGCAGGTGTCTTCTGTTTCAGCAGTGATCAGAGCCCACCAATGCTGTGGTTACTCACAGGCATTTCACAGTCCTGAACATGCGCTAGGGTGGATGACTCTGGCCAAGATATTCTTAATTCTTTAAAATTTTGTATTTTAATTTCCACAGGTTCATGCATTGTAATTATAATACAAAACAAATCGACCAGCCAAACAAAACCTCAAAAATCCTTGTTTATATCTGCTATGCAACTGCTGTAAGAAACTGGGTTTTCATCTCTTAAAATGTCCTGGGCATAACCAGGAAGTTTATCATGTTCCATTACAGGTTTTCATACACTTGACCCACATTATGTTGTGTCCCAATGCTCATCTCATTTGCTGCAAATGGCTTCAAGACTGCAAAAAATCTTTTCCTCCAGTGCTTCCAAAAGACACTTCTTGGGCTGTGTAGCAACTGAGTTGCATTTCCAGAAGGATGTCCTAACCATTGCTGTCCAGGGTGAAGAAACAGGAGCTATGGTTGTCTTTAGGAAGACAGTCTTTTGCCCTTCCACTGAAGCTCTTCATCTCATATTTGGTAACTTTGCTCTAAATGAGATGAGATGAGATTATCAAAATGTCTCATTGGTCAGAGTTTTGATTTCATACTATTTGGTTATGAATGAGACTCTTCTCTCCATCCTAGTCTCAAATACTGAGATATTCCTGTCTCCTTAGCAGGCATTGCTGACAAAAGGTATGACACTAAAGAAAAGTTCATTAAATGTCTAAAAGCAACTCAATTCCTAAACAGCTTGTGAAAGCAACATAGATATACTTGCCTTGATATTGCACATTTTGATTATAAATATTTGATTCTTCACTTTTATGGTGTGGATATTAGAATTCAAGCCATGTAGAGGAGTCTGATGCTTTTACAGGAAAGCATAAATCACTTCAGATAAATAAGACATTTCACAGATTCACAGAATTTGTTTAAACAGCATCCTGCACTTGTTTCCAAAGTAAGATATTAAAATATTAATGTCATATGTTTGAGAAGTACCAGGTGCTGACCCAAAGCAGTGTATTTTTAGGGAATTTCACTGAACCCAGATGGGCTACTCATGGCATCTCACTACAGAATGAAGTAGTTTTAAAAATGCATTTTTTTTTTTTGTTTTGGTTTTGGTCTGGGGTGTGTTTGTTTGTTTTCCTGGGAGCTTTGGTCAATTAGCTTTAAAATTCCTGTGCAATAATTAACTAAGGAAATACACATAGCAGTATAGAAAAATTGTTGCATGTGTAGACAAACATCTTTACAGTAGATGTAAAGATGAATGGAAGAACTTTAACTGTGTGGCTGTCCTCAAGTTTTATCTGACCTTACCAACACAAAAAAAAAGCGTGTGAAATACCATTTTGATCCCTTTACATGCTTTAGCTGCAACTTCAAAGCCAAGTGGCATTAACAGAATGTAAGACTACAGAATGAAAATAAATTAAAATGGAGGCACATTGTTTTTTTTTTACTTTTCACTACAGTGATTAAATAAGTAATGCTGCAAATATAGAATTTCTGCTTCTTGCTGCATGTACCTAATGGTTATTCCCATTTGTGGAAAAAGATGTGTCCTACAACGTACAGAAGGAGTTCACGTGTTCTTTTTTCAAGTTTCGGTGTTCAATATTTTCCTGCTAAGATAACTGAGCAATGAGCACACACCTTTCTATTGGTTGTTCCTTGGAAATGGTACCCTGAAGAAGTCTACTGGCTTCTTTGCAGAAACCGTTGCAAAGTTGAAGTAACACAGCTGTGATTCCGTGTTTATTTTGCCTAAAACCACACAAAAACCAGTCTTTCATTTCCTTAACAAACATATAAAACCTGGTGAAAAAATACAAAATTGAATCCTGTTATTAAGTAATATAGAATTCAAATTTTCTTCTATTTCTTTTCAAAAAATATATTGAACACTAGTGGAAGGCAAGTAGATAATTTTGTCTGTTTTCAACAGCAACTGGAAACTGAGGATCTCTACAGATATATTTTCTTCTTTTAAATCAACAAAAGCAACTGATTTAAAAAAATGAACTTTTTTTTTTTCAAATTTTGAAATAACATATTTTCTTACATTCTTTGCAACAGGTGGTTCTGCTAATCTAACCTGCAGAGCTTTCTTTGGGTATAGTGGAGATGTCAGTCCTTTAATCTACTGGATGAAAGGGGAGAAGTTTATTGAAGATTTGGATGATAGTCGAGTCTGGGAAAGTGACATGAGGTAAAAGAAAAAGCATTTTGTTTTTTCAGCCAACTGTGTGGGTTTTTTTGATAGTTCACATAATACTTCTTATCACAGATTAATTCAGAAATATTTCAGGTCTGATCCCTGGTTTTGCAACATCCGGTTTGTACCTTTTCAACTCCACCAGTAAAGAACAGAAAAATGCATGCCTCAGACAAATCTGATGTTAGAGAGCTGCAAAGGCAGAGTGGCTGCCCAACAAGTACTGTAGTGTAGTGTTAACCAACGGGAATTTGCTTAGTGACTTTTTCAAACTGTGGCAATCTACAATAACAATCATTAAGACAGTTTCCAAGATGAAGGAAAGTAAATACATGAAGAAAAATCTCAAAGGAAGTTTTTTAAAGCATAGAGTCTTAAATAAATGCTGAAGTGGGCTTCTCTTTTGTAGTGTTTTGCTTTCTTTACTTCAAGGAAAAAAAACCTGAGTTTCCTGGGATGTTATCTGGCCTGTGAGAGCCAAGCATCCTGTTATGTGGGCTTCTTATATCTGCTAAAATACTTATTTTAGAAAGGATCTGGCAGTTTGCATTATGTACTTTTGCTGCTCCTAAAAGTGCTGTCTCGTTTTGAAATTAAGAAAAAAATGAATTTGTATTGAGAATTACATGCTCAATGTAGTATCAACTATCCAATATGAAGTACCTACTTGGATTTCAAGAGATTCCTTTTTGATTTATAATTCTGTATGTGTGTATATCACCCTGCCTATACATTATGGATAAACCCAGAAAAGAAGGCAAATCTACATGTGCGTTACGAAGGAAGATATATAATCACACGTTATCTACAATGATTGTCTGTAACAGAACAAAAAGAGCTTATTTACACTTCACCACTTACATAGAAGTTTAGTATCTTATCAAAAGACATGAAATCACACTCATTTTTAGCTTAACCTTGGACTTCTTCGGTGCAAACAAATTTAGAGACAATTCCTCTAACAAAATCAAGAAGCCCGAACAGATACCCAAGGTCATCTCCATGTCCCTGGATATAGCAAAATGGAAGCTGTACACCCCAGTGTACTTGAAGTTTGCTCCGTAAAGCTCAAGACCAATATATTAAATAGCATGACAACCAAATCAGCTGTATTTCACAAGTAAAGCTTTTCCTAAGCACTTCAGCCAGAGACTTGGCATTCTGAAGACTGATAGAGACCTGACAAGAACCTTGTTACAACTCCCTTGTTTTGTAGAGGGAGGAGAAGGAAGGTTGACTTCCATTTATTTTGTCAGGTGTGATATGTGAAAGCAGCCTAGAGTGGTTTGTTGTTTGCTTTCCTGGGTTTCTAAAACCACTGATGGGCTTGCTAAGCGGTAGAGAAAGCAACGTGAAGACTGGTGGAGACCTATGTGGGAGGTCTTGATTTTATTTCTCCTCTATATGAATGAGTGGTGTCTTTTCTTTCTTCTGATTTATAATATGCAGAAAAAAAATATAAATATTCAAGAAATAAAAAGACTTTGCATTAATACACTGTTTCTGAGTGTCATTTTGAAGACCCTCAGAAAGTTCAGAAATAGTGTTTGGCCCAGACTCGTAGTGTGCCCCTAAAGCCCAAAATAACCTGTTTTCACTTTTCTTTGTTCTAACATTTCAAGACTTCACATACTACTGAACAGAGTGTGCAATCACAAATTATCAGTGTGCACATCATCCTGCTTAGAGAAGACAATTAAATGAAGCTTTCATTAACATTTACAAAGCCAAACCTCCTCATTAGAAGTGAGGAAGAAAAGGGCATGATATAATTTAATTAAGATTTCATCAAACCATAGGCAAATTTGAAGCCAGACAGTTGTGAACTCTAAGTAGCATTATTATGTCATGATTTTCTAATGCTCTGCTGTGATACAAGAAGAATAGCAGCAATGATTGCTTTTTTTCTCAGGATTCTCAAGGAACATCTTGGGGAACAGGAGGTTTCCATCTCGTTGATTCTTGACTCTGTGGAAGAGGCAGACCTGGGTAATTACTCGTGTTATGTCGAGAATGGGAATGGACGCCGACATGCCAGTATTCTCCTACATAAAAGGGGTAAATATGCAACTTTCCTCCGTGCAACGGTGCATTATAGAGGCAGTCAGTTTGTAGAGTTTCTTTCTGATGCAAGTCTGAATTTGGGCTTCCTGAGATATTAGGCAATGATTATTTTTCCACAGGCATTTGTACAATATTCAAAATAAAACAGAAAGCTTAATGTTAACTAAGGCTGTCCTTGGGAAAAATACAGTAACAACTTTCAATATCTATATAAAAGATTCATTTAATAATTAATGAACTTTAATGAAGGCTCAATAGAGAAAAAAATAGGAGCCCACAGTTAATAGAATTGTCATAATTTCCTATTAAAAAAATGAAATAAAGTATTAGAAAAGCCAACAAAAATACTTTGCAAGTCCATCAGAAATACCACCTTAACACAACACCAGGGTACTTCCTGCATAACCTGACTGTGGACGTTTTCCTTCTAACCTTTTTGTTCAACACCAACATTTCTGAAGTGAACTATCATGGCAGAAACTTCTAAGGACCTTCCTGTTTCTACTCACCACTCATATCCCATCATTTCAGCCTGCCTAGTGGCCACAGCGATGTCCCACAGAGATAATTATGGAGAGGTGGAGCAAAGCAAGATTCCCAGATCCATTTTGTTCACTCCCAGAGCGTGCTCCACATGCCTGGACTTAACACACCCCACCCTTATGCAACATCCTGTTGACTTAAGAGACCAAAGAATAATCAGGAGGAGTGTCTGTACTTCTCTGTCATTACTGTGCTTTCTTTAGACTGCTTATAAAGGTGAGCAAACCAGGTTCTTACTGTGGTGCTGAATTACTTATGGCATCTCAATTTTTATCAAAGCAATGACATCTTGTCTAGTTTTAGTCTTGTAGCATGCAAAGTCTGTCTAAGTTCAAAAAGAAACCATAAATCAAGGTAATGAGACTAACTTATTTGAACAATTTTGTGTGGCTCCACTTACTTGAACAGATATAATTTTTAGCCATTTTTCTGAATTCGCATCATTGCTTCTTAAGAGATGCAGATGTAAACAACCAGATGTTCTACGCCTGTCATTTTCTATGTTTTCCTAAATTTACTGAGATGAGAAATTAACTGAACGTCAACAATTTACCAACTAGTAGTCATCAGCTGAGACATTTGAACCTAGAGCAAGAGCTTAAGCTAAAAACACTGAAATCTAATGATTTGTCTTTAATAACAAAATTAGTGCACAGAATACTGAAAATACAGAATTTTTAAAGCTTAAATTACTTTAAAACATATACTTAATTAACTGATATGTATTAAGTCATATACTGATGATGCATCTTATTTCGCCTTCCATACAAACAAGAGCTCCAAGACTGACAACACATAAATCTTTTCTGTTCTGTGACCATCAGCTTTTTAATCTGGCAGCATAATCTAACTGTGTATGCATAAATTTTGCAAGGGTCTACTTTCCTTCTTCCTTTCTTGGAGAAATCAGTGTGTCAAACACATCACAGTATGCGACCACATGATAAAACACTTAAGAGGACGTAATCTCAATATTTAATTGCCCTTACAAATAGTAAAAAGCTAAAAATAGCAAGAACTCCCCCAGCTGTTTTTTTTTCTTCCTCTTCAAGTAAGACTGAAATTGTGATTTAGACACAAAATCTGTTGTGCTCTCAAAGAACAAAAGGTACCTGATACAAGCATGCTACATACTTTGCATGTTGACAACTGTTCCAGTGAAATGATAAATAAACCATGACAGATAAAAATTTGAGCTAGTCTGTCAGGTCTCCTAGGAACAGGAGATTTGTACTGCTTGCTTAGCCTCCTGTTATATCACCATGACAACATTTTGTTTTACATTTCCTTGTGTAGATCCACCTTAAGTCTCTGCTAGGAATGAGTTAGCTGTTTATTAATTTTGGATTATTAGCTCACATAGAACAATTGGGATGTAACAGTTAGGTAAATTTGCTTCCTGAACAGTGAGGCATTTACAGACATATTATTTTTGGCTAGTTTTCTAGTTACTGATCTTTTTTCCCAGCAATGTAACCCAACAAAAATGCTGAATCTGGAATGTTCACTGGATATTTGAAAAATAAATTATAATCCTGCTTAAACTTCATATGTGGTACATTATCACCAGGATCAGAAGGTTCAGGAAAACAGAAATCTCTGTTACTGAACAAAGAGGTATTTAGGGCTCAATACTGCAGTGGGGATTCACATACAAAATTTAAGCTTTTCAAACACCCTTGAAACTTCTGCTTCAGCCCTACTCAGTATATTCTGTGTAAACGTCTAGGGAGAGATTTTGGATATACCTGCAATCACATAGGCCCTGAAAAGGCAAGAAGTTCAGAGTCTAAATCACTGGCAAAAACCTGGATCTATCTTCTTCACTCGTTTTGCTAGTCAGCCCAGCAAGGACACACACATCTCATAGCAAACACAAGCAGGTTCCATCAGATGCTGCTCCCCACCATAAACCTACATCTGCCACATTCAGCTGGAGACAGGGGGCTTCGGCGTTTTCCCTAACATGGCACTGGAATGGAAAAGTGGAGCCTCCCCTTTCCCAGGAGGGTTTTCATGAGGGGGACAGAACACAGCTCCCCTGGGCTTCAGCACCAAGTGTGCCAGAAAAACAAACCAGGTTTGGCCGTTCAGCACTGGGAACAAGCTGGGGTCACTGGCACCTCCCTGTAGCCCAAATGCCAGCATTCTGCATCTCAGGGAGCTAAGCGCAAATTTTGTCTTGAGCTTCTTTTACTTGTTTTTGCTAGTGGAGAAAACCTATAATCTATGTTTTTATGCAGCCAGATAACCAGTTTTAGACTCCCAGCTTCCCTCAGTTGCTGTGCAAAGGAGCATTTAACTCAGGGCTAAGGACAGTACAGCATTTTAAGCATGACAATGCCAATGCTGTTTTCCTTTTCTGGTCCACTCCTACAAAATTTGGCCAAAAACAGTGAGATGGATCAGAACCCAGGAGATTTAACTTTCGTTCTCTTCCTCCAGTTATTGGCTAAATCTCTGTCACCTTTACAATAATCAAGTTGTTTTCTCTTTTGTGTGAGAAAAAAAAAATATCTACTTGTTATAATGTACGGCTGATTTTGTTACTCTTTTAGGATAGCTATCATCTATCACCTGTAGCAGTTACAGGTTAATCTTCAGCCAGGTAGAGGAACATTCTAGATATTAATTTTGAAAGTGGTACTAACAGCATCTAAGCCAAATTTATTAATGACAGACCCACATATTGCAGATGATATAAGAAGTGGATTACATACTATAATTCTATTTTTTCGCAGGTTTCTAATTCAAGAGGCCAAGCTCATAGTCTATCAGTGTGGTAGCTAAAGATGTAATGCAGAAGGAGAAAGAATGCTCTTCTACAATGTTATGTATTGAAAAGTATGACTTTTGATGCTAGATCAAAGCCTTTGTAGTCTCTTTTAATCATAGATTATACTGGAAATACAAACTGTTACCTAATTATGTTATTATTTTTGTGGAAATTCTTGTCTCTATGACCACAACTAAAACTCTAAATCAAACATAATGTCAAATTCTGTCTTGGCACTGTTTTTTTTTTTTAATGTTATTGATGTTATTTTAAAAGCTTAATAATATAACTATATTTTTCATGGGACAGACACCAGAACTAAGAGCAGGTAACATACTTTATACATTTTTTTTTCAAATATTCTCCTTCCCTTTCTTCCTATTTTGTCAGTGCTGTCTGTTTTCCTGTCCTGGGCCTTTTTTACGTTTTGAGTTTGTTTTCCTCTGTCATAGATGTGCTCAATGGGCATATATGAGTCTTGTTGACTCAAAGCTAATGAAGGATGATTAAAAGAACTTGCTTTGCTGTTGGAGGAAAAAAAAATTACTTTCACTGAAATAAATTGTTTAGAGGAAGATATTTATTCTATTTGAAATCACCCATAGGAACATATGTTTGAAAAAGAAACAAGCTAATATTTCCTATAGGAAATGCATCTTGAGAAAGCCTACAAATAGGCAGGCATACTTTAAAGTCATCATTTATTAATGTGCAAATATAATATTAATATTTCCTGTACAAATTCATAGCAAGTTCTGAATAGCAAGTGATTCTGAATTTTCTGAATTTGAAAATTCTGAATTTGATCAGACTACTACAGCCTGACAAAAACTTTCATAAGACCATTTTCTTCATCAGTAAGGTTTTTTTGATCCCTTATAAAATTTGACTATGACACTTCCAGCAAAAATATCGGTCATATTAATTAGCATGTGCCTAAACTTTCCTCTGACAGTGTCAAACAAGTTGGTTTCTTTAACAGATATCTTTTTAACACAACTTTTGTACCACTTTTGTCATAGTTCTCTTTATATAATGTCAAAGTGCAATTATAACCTTGATTGGCAAGGATAAAACTATTTTAAATTAAAATGTCGCAAATTGTTTCCATAATCCATGCAGAGCTAAATTATTCATTAATGCTATCCTCAAAAAAAAAAAAATGTAAACAGTATGTTTTATGATCTTACATCCTTGGAACTTGGTACTCCATTTTTCTTCACATTTTAGCATGTCCCAATGCTTCTTGCATTCCTATCTTTCAGAAGATCTAAAAGAAGTAATTGTGTGGGCTGTCTGATTTCTCTAGTGCAATAAGCAAACAGAAGCTCTCCTAATCAGCAAGGTTTTAAGTCATACGCAATTCATTTATTTGGGGAAACTAACCTGAGATGAATGCAACTGTACACCATGACACATTTTGCTTCAATGTGAAGTATAAAATTCCTTTAAAATGCAGTTTTCTGTATTTAAATGGCTTAAACGTCAGCAACATTACAGCATCTGTATTTTATCCTCTTTTGAGCTAACATACTGTCAGAGATAGTCAGTGTAATTATTCGCCTGCTGGGAACAGGTATTCCACAGTTCTTAGAAGAAGTAAAAATGTCATCAGTAAGAATATACTTCTATTATAATAATTTACTGTCTCTGTTCTAATAACAGTGGAAATCCAACAGCACCAAGGTTCAGATATGCTGCCTGCATATGAATAAGTTAACAAGCTCCTTGTCTTGTATTTGAACATATACATAAATATAATCCTGAACCCAAATGGTTTTTTTCTTTTCATATGTGAATAAAGAATATGTATTATACTTTGATCTAAAACATAAAGTGAGGTAACTAGGTCTCAATAGCTTTAAGAAACTACTGCAATGGAAACCGTATTATTATTGTCCTACAATATACAACAGTAATTATTTACAAGTGTATCCATAAAGCCATCTAGGTACCTTAAATACAAACAGATTTATTTTGGTACATTAAAAAATAAAATCCTAAAAAGAGAGGAATAGACTTTATATATAGAGAGAGAGAGACAGATTTTTTAATGTATGCATATATATATGTGCTATACTTGGGAAAGATAAATTGTTTTACAGCCATGCCCTAATGAATGCTGAATATAAGAGGGAGGGAAAAAAAAAAATAATAAAAAAAAAATAAAAGCACAGACTTCTCAATTTTTAAACTGTGAATTTTTTTTTTTTTTTTACTTCCTAACCTAAACTCTGCCTACTGTTTACTGCTAATGTCTGAAATGAGTCTCAGACAACTATTCCTCTGTTAGCCAGCCTCCTTCTTCCTTTTGGAGAAAATCATCCATTTATAACCAAAGCTGTGTGTTATGACAAGTCAGTCTTGTGCTAGTTCACAGTATCTGCCTTCCTTAACTTCTCCCAGGTGTCATCACAAAAGCTTTAGTCTAGTCTTAACTGCTGCTCCCCTTCCAAATTATATTCATTACCCTTATGTTTCATTTAATAATTGAAGTCTATGAAAGTATACCTACACAAGCTGAGAACTTTCTGTAACCAAACCTTGTAGCTTTGTGAGTTAAATTGTTCCAGACTAGCGAATGGAAATTAGTTTAGGCCACAAAGTGGCAAAGATTTATGTATGTGCTAACCTGAAGCTCTGTGAATAGTCCTGTTGATTTCAGAGGGATTACTTATAATCCATGAAGTTAAGCAATCTGCTAAGTGACTGCAAAATTGAAACCTTAGATAGACTGTAATTGGATTCTGAAAAAGGCTCAGAAATTGAATACACAGCTATAAATCACATATCCTTGAAGAGTTATAAATCACCAAGAAAAGAATGTTTGAAATATAATTATTTTTCTTAGCAACACAGCTGCATGTGGACTAATGAATAGCATAAGATTAATTTTAAATTATCACAGATCATTTAATGTAACGTCTCTGAAGCATGTTGTATGAGTCAAGAGATATGAATCTTTGAAGCACCTTTTTATTTACTTTCTTGTTACTAATCCAGCTACGATAAGTAAATTACCTGCATGATACAGTGAAATGAAGATTATCAGATATTAAAGCCAGATGAAGATCAAAGATATATCCTACAAATATGCCTAATAATTAGTATAGAATCAATATAAAATGAGTGCATTTATTACCAGCCATATCATGCCAGATATTTGAAGAGGATACATACTTTGTTTTAATTACCTGTCTCTTTCACGGGGTTACTTGGCCAAAGCCTCCTAATAAGGAAAAAAAAAAAAATTGTAGCTATTGGTCAAAGTGCTTGTAAAAAATCTTATTTTAAATTGAAGCTATTTATTCAGAAACCAATCTACTACTGCTGCAGTAATCAATGTGTTTTCCCTTGGAGTAGAATTGTTCCTGTGCTACTGGAGGACTATTTTTAATTGCCTGTAACTAAATGATTGCTGTGCTTCTAGATGTAACTTCCTGGCACTCGTTCATTTGTTGTGTTTAACAGAAAGCTTGCCCCCTAAGGGTTAGCCTAGTAATTTTCCTCTACTATTTTCTACATTCAGTTTGAGATCCTTAAGGAGGGCCAGGTCTGTAATTTGAGCAACACAACACAGAAGCTAAATAGATTTTAAAAGGTTTGCACTTCTCATCTCTTCCCTCTGATGTGGAATTGTGCTGAAATTGAATCTTTTTTAGCATGTAGCCACTATAGGAAACTTGAATTTGAGC
>NW_008602241.1:0-63233 GCF_000691845.1 Merops nubicus | reverse complement strand
AGCAGGAAAAACAGATCACACTTCAAAGAGAGTGTAATGCCTGCTGCAGCAACTATGCCTAAATCACGATGCAAAAGGCAGAATAAAGCAGCAGAAAAAAAGATGTTATTGTGGAGGTAACCTTACACTCTAACCTTGCTATTATACTTTAACTTAGCTTTAACAGTTGCTACAACATCGTTGATGCTGTTGACATACACATCATTAACACCCTTGGAGATGGCAGAGCACCCTTCAGGAGTACCCTGTCCTATGAAGGAGACAGGAGCACACTTCCCAATTCACAGTGAGAAAACCAAGGCACAGAAATGTGAAATTACTTCAGTCACCCAAGGGGCAGGCTGGAGCAGGAGCAGGACCAAGCCTTCTGCTCCTTACACCTTTGGCTCAGTACAACACAGGGTAATGCTGTTCACAAAATCCCTGTGGTAGCTTAGAGACAGATAGGGCCAAACAGAGCACGGTCCAGCATCCTACATAAACACTAACTCAAGGCCTGAAAGCAATTAGTGTAGTGTAGCACTGTGCCCATGCCAGTCTGTCCCATCTTCCACAATGCTGCACAGGTAGGGCTGTCCCATTTCCAACCCTTTGTGGGTTAGCTCAGGCATTTGTAGGGCTGGATGTAAGGATGCTGCAGTCTGCCAGGCTAATCACTGTTCCTCTCTGCCTCTGAACCCTGAGAAATAACACCCAAGACAGAGAGTGAACATGTGCTGATAGGTGTCCAGAACAGAGTACAAGCTTGCTATGCTAGATGGAGAGAACATGAAACTTTACAGACTAATCTGTTTAAGAAACAACCACCTTATCCTTTTGCTCAGAAGTGCTCATGATGGGCTCAGCAGCAGACCATGAAAAGGTAATTTCCAGTATGTTTCAGGGTGACTTAGAGAATTTTGTTGTTTGCTTTTCTTGCTGAATTAAGGACCGTTTTATGTGTATTCAGATAGACTTTGTTAAAGCAAATATATAGGCATAATCTTGAATTGTCTTAGGGGGGGAAAGATAACTGATGGCAAAAGCGATGTGGTGCATTAGTCTAATTTCATACACAGTGACAGAGATCGGATGACTAACTGCAGTTATTTTTTTCCCATTTAGTCTCAAAATCATTAATTTCAGAAAAACTTTTGGTTTCCATTGTAAAGTTTTTCCTCACCTGTAATGAGTCATAATAACAGACACACAAATAGAGTATTTTGTGCCTAGCAACCCAAAATATTAAAACCTTTCATCTAGTTACCACTGAACAGCTACATCACCTATAGTACAAAATGATAAACAGGGTATAGTAAGCCAGTGCAGAGTAATTTCCATTTCCATTTATATTTTAAAATACTCTGTTACTCGTCTATGCAAACAATTTCTTGCTGTGTGTTTTTAATAACATTCCCCTCTTTGGATCAGAAAAGTATTGAAAGTCTGAAATAACCACCTTGGGTTTAAAAATAGCTAACACAATAGAATTTCCAGCGCAGTTTTGGAGAGAATGACATGGAATATAAATGACTTTTTACTTTATTACACTTTTAGTGTCTTCTAGAGAGCAATGAAATCTTCTTATAGTTGTCTCAAAATGATAAAAAAAATGTGTGAATCTCAGCAGATGCAGTCAAAATAAATGGAAGTGTCACTATTTGCTCTAACCTTTTATTTCTCTAATTGAAATGTATTGTGCTAGAGTATCATATTTGCATAACCACACACATACAAACGAGGTTACTTCAGGGCTACCCTGCCTCATTCAGACAGAAGTTGCCCCCTGGAAGAGGATAATTCTAGAATAACACAAACCTGAGCTTTCTGCAGCACAAATTGTTATGAAGTAAACTCTATGTCTTAGATTTCCAAGAGTTCATTTCTTGGCATTTCTCAAAACCGAGTGATATTGGAACAGTATGGGTGGTCTTGAGATTTGCTATCTGTTACTAATTTCAAACTACAAAATACTACAGTACAAAGTAATGCTCTTCTTCCTCCCACCCTCTGTTTTTAACATTGCCAGTTTTCAGTCAATAAACAAATGAAAGGTAACAACAAAAGGAATGCCACATAGCTGTGTGAGCTTCCTTGAGCGTCAAACAGTTAAGACTAGGGGATGCAAAAGTCCATGATGGCAGATTACTTATGCACAGATAAGTGGCCCCACGGAGGCTACTGCTGCTGGTAGACAGTTATGGCCCCATTTGACAGAGTCCTACAGCAGCAGAGCTATGTGGCAATGATCTCAGTCCATCAGGTGACTCTCCAGTGCAGCAAAGACACCAGGTGTTCACGGTCTGAATGGAAATGTCAGAATGGACAAATGGGATGGTTTACTGTGACTACACAAGAGCCAGCCCCACTGGGGTAAACCAGAGAAAAAGATGAACTGCAGATCGTTGGGAAACGATCAGAGATGCTAAGACGTAACTGAGATGTGAGGCTGTGGGCTTCTTTGGTTAGTATCAGTAGACTGAAGCTCATCTTATTTGTGTGTGGAATAAGGGAGGGAATGTGTTTGCATTACAGTCCCCAAAAAAGAAACATTCACTTCTGCTTTCATTGTAACTAGAATGTCAACATTTATCTCTGTAAAGCAAACTATCTACGTACACATAGAGAGAAGTAACAGAGTTATCAGATATATCTTATATATATGCCCACACTCATACACATACATGACCCAGCAATTGTTACTTTTTTAAATGACCATTTTAGATTATGAACCAGAGGAAAAAAACAGTTTATTAAAGGAAAAAAAAAAAAATCTATTAATTAGGTATTTCTTCAAGGACCCTATAATGAAATAAATACATACCTAACCCAACATTCGTATTTTAATGCTTAATATAAGTGCAAGGTGTGCTGCTAATCTTTCTCTGATTGTGAATGTGGTTGTTACTGCATTTTGTAATTCTTTGCAGAGCTGATGTACACAGTTGAGCTTGCTGGTGGGCTTGGTGCTATTCTGCTGCTGCTTGTTTGTTTAGTGACTATCTACAAGTGTTACAAGATAGAGATTATGCTCTTCTACAGGAATCATTTTGGAGCTGAGGAACTAGATGGAGGTAAGGCAGCTTCTTGGTACATTTCTTACTTTCCAAGTATGTCTGTCTTTTATTTCTCTCCACCAAGGCCCAAATCTAATTTCAGTTCAAGATGCGTTAACCACTACAATTTTTATTTCTCACTGCATTAGGCACTGACTTGAATATGCATTCCTCATACAGCACATTAGCAGCAGTGATTGCTGAACTAATGTACATGCTCTCTCTGGAGCTCCAGAAGACACCCATGACTTTTAGATTTTTTATTCACAATACTGAATGTAAATCACCAACATTGATGCATTAAAAATTTTCACTTTCTGTCACGACTAGAAACCAGCTTCACTGCTCTGTAAGCTAGGGAGTGTCTTCTCTAATTGTATTTGCCAAATAGGTTGAGGTTGAAGTGAATCTCAATTTGCTGCTTGTTTAAACTATCAGTTTCAATAAACTGTACCGAGCGTTTGGGAATGTACCTAGACATTCGTTTCCTTGAGTCCATTTACTTAATCACTGAGAGAGCAGCTAATGGTCATTAAAGTTCTTCTGTGATTCAAGGACACCCAGCCTAAACAAAAGTAATCCACAACGCATGCACCAGCTTGTGACAAATATAGACGTGTTTTTTTTCTGCTCTTTTTAAGCACTGAAGAAAAAGGTCTTCTTTGCTTCTAGCCCAACTAATTAAAACTGCTGTTGAATAGTGGACTGAGTTGAGCTGCAGGCTCTGATTAATTAGATTGGTTTCTTGGGTCAGAGTTCCTGATGGTTGGTCCTACCACTACATCTTTGGTAACAGGAGCTTCCTTTTTACTGAAATACTAATAAGAGTTATTTTACAGTTCAAGGTAATAGCCTGTGGGAAGAAGCCACTGGTACATATTAAAATAAATATGTAGTGATAAATAAGCACTGGCCAAGTCTGTTACTGAGTAGACAGAGGAGTGGCAGCGGAATTAGAGGTCCTTATATAAGGGAAAGACTTCCATAATAAGATCACTAGGGAGTGACCCACTTCTGCCTCCCATATAAAAAGGCACAAGGATTCAAAATAGAAAATGCTCAGAACAAGCCCAAGAACATTTTGTATCCTTCTACTGGAATTAGAAAAAGGGTGCATTAATATAGCAGCTTGGGGGGGGAATCAGGTTATTCTACTTATTTTACAGACGAAGAAACTGAGGCCCAGAGGGTCTGTGACTTATGGAGGATTTTGGTAGATACTTTTTTTTTTTTTTCCAGAAAAATGAGATCCTCTCTATTCTGCAATTTAAATGGGCATGCTTACTTCCATAAATTGTGTGAATTTAATAATAGTCATATTATATTATGCAGAAATAGACAGAGTAATTAATAATTGTTTAAATAGATGCAGTGTAATGTTTTCTTTCTCAGTACTAATAATTCTTACTTTTACAACTGTCAGTTATTGTTATCTCAAATCATTCCAATTAATTTGCAAATTTACTCTAGTAGGTGTTACATGCTTGCCTCTCTCTTCTCCCATCCCAAGCACTGGTCACCTGGGAACAAAAATACTGTAATCACATATTTTAAAAAAACAGAAGAGTGACCTCAAAAGAATATTGTTCTGGGATTCAAAAAGGAGAAACCCAGCATCCGTTCAGTTTATCCTTCTGAGCAAAGATGATTGTTGAAGAAGACAAAGCATAAATTCTCCTTAGATAATCAATGCAAACATTGGTAGCTGGAGTGCTTAACTACAGTAATATAAGAAGGAAAGTGCTACTTGCAGATTCTTAATGGAAACCTGTACCTTCTACGGTACTCAATATACCAGCAACGTGGATAAACCCCATTGTGCAAATGAAGTTACTGTAGGTGGACTTTTTACTCTTTCTCTTTCACACCCTTGCAAAACCAAGAAAACAGCAAAAATGCCCCACCCAAGACCAAGCCATGGCTTGTGCAGAAATAAATTGCAGATATACATCCAGATCCTTTCCTTTGGCTTAGTTTGCTGCTGACAGACACAAAGTGCTGAACTCTAAAATCTTCTAACCACATCTCCCGCAGTGCAACAGCACAGTGCCCCACGTGCTATTCATAATTTACACCGTGTTCTGACATACTTTGGGACAGCATGTAGATAAGCAAACATCAAAATATCACAGACTTTTTTTTTTTTTTTTGTGGCCTATATTGTACCCAGAGAGGATTTGAAACACTTTAAATGAGGTCCAATTAAAATTTTCAGTTGAAAACCTCTTTTAAAATGCAAGGCTTCATTTCTTCCCTGATCAGACAATAAACCCTTCAGAATGTCAAATCTCATCACAATTCCTCTTTCCTTTCCAGGCCTCAGACAGATCAGTTTTTCTCAGGCTAACATACACATTTCTGTAAGAGGCACGATAAATTGCGAGAAGTATTTGAAAACAAAGTATTTAACCCTTAGAGCTAATGCAACTTAATTTGTAACTTTCTATAGGGGAATTTTAGATTAAGCTAGTGATCACAGCTGCTGGTTCTCTAACTAGCAGCTTTGAATTTCCCATCTTCTCTCTCATCCTGGGGACTAGACTCTTCTGGCTTTTCTCTCTCCTGTAAACACTTCAGCCCAGTGTCACCTCTGTTGTCTCCTGGGAACAGGAACCGAAGCCTCTTTTTTTGTTTGTTTTCATAGTTAATTCCCTGCCTTTCGTACTAAATTGGAATATAATCAAATCCAGCTCACATTTTATCAGTTTTCCTCCCACTCTGAGCCCGTGCTTTCTGGCTGCCTGGGAGCTGACTCCACACCAGGGGACTGCATGACAGACACCATGTTGTGTCCTCCAGTGTGGAGCCATGCGACATGCCAGTGTTCAGTCCGGGGGCCTCACTGGAGATGTCTGACAGATTCCCCTGGGAACGAGAGCACAGGAGCCAGAAAAATTATTTGGCCCTTGGCAAAGCAGTGACTTTCTCACCTGCAGGCATTCGGCATGACCTTACAACTCGAAGACATAACTCGCCCCTTCCAGTCTGGTGGTCAGAAACTCCCAAATCTGTTTTAAGTGGAGAATTTCAGTACAAGATCTCTCTACATACATGATGAATATGAAAACAAAATTTTCAGAGATGCATACTTCTCCGGTAGCCTTTAAGGGCTGATTATTGTTAAATGACAAGCAACCTTTTATAGGTTTGAAGCTCTAAACGTAAAATCTTATCTTTAAAAGCCTTGGCCACTGAGTGCCCTTTAAGGACTAACGTATTATTAGTGAAAGCCACTTTCAGAAGTGACGATTTCTTCTATTTTGCTGTACATTGAGCTCCAACATAAGAGATTTTATACAACCTTCATCCTCTTAAGGGTGTTCTAGCAATTATTGCTTATGTATTTCTGTTTTCCAAGGATCTTCTTTTGCTGCCTTTCACAGTTTTTTAATGACTTGATGAAGAAACTAAGTATTGTACTTTAACCAAGAAGAGTGAAAAATGCAAGTAAACATTTACAAGTACCTGTGGTCAATGCATACCCTGACTTCTTTCTACCCTGTGCTCTGTGACCTTAAAAGGCTATTTGTACAAGAAAAGATATTGCCACTGTAGAGAAATCAGCTCTTTGCTGACATCTGGGGTCCCTAAAATATATGTAAATTTTCCCAGGGTTTTACCTGTCCTTTGTGAGACTGCTCCCGCTCATCAAGTTGTGCAAGGATTAGTCCTCAGGCATGACACCCACAGCAGACACAGAGTGCAGAAGGGAGTCAAACCATTTCTCAAAGTAACACCATTTATGATGATGCCTTAAAGTGAACAGGAAGCTCAAAATCACCCAGACAGTTATTTTCAAATTTTTCTTGCCATTTCAAGACCTGAGAGTTTCCAGTGGATGTGCAGATGTATGCCAGCTTTAAGTTATACTAAGGATAAATCCAGAAATTTGCAAATGACAGGCTGAAAACCATTAGATATGGCCAGATAGCCAAAATTACTCTAAATCATGAATTCATACCTGTGTTTACATTCCAAATTCCAGTTTCAAATAAAAGAGCATACAGTACATTTAGCAGTAGAAACAGTCTACAAGCCCTAGCCCCTACCATTACCTGTGTACATTACTAACTGTTGAAATTGGTGGAAGTTTTCACAAGAAGGAATTAATAAGCAAGGGGTGAACACTATCATTAAAATGAAGAAAATTTACAATAAGATGCTGGTACTAAAATTGATACAAATAAAACACAACAATTTAAAAGAAGATCTGAACAAATTTGTTGTAAATAGGTTTTTTTATGAAATTTACATAAATATCCTTTCTCACAGCTAGGCTGATGAGAAGATATAGGCTCAAGAACAAAAAGAACCTGGAGGCAGCTGATAACTGGAACGAGAGACAGCTTTGCTTAGCAGGTGTTATGACAACCTTCACAATGACCCTTAGTCCCTTTAGGTCCCATCAGCTGTTTCTGCAATATTGGACGGGAGCTCTCCATGCTGACTTCAAACTTAGTCTCAGCTTTCCTTGTCAAGGAAACCTTAGGGAATTGGCGGGAGACACAGCCTCTGTGCAGCTGGGGTGTAGGCAAGGAAGGTGCCTGGAAGCCAGGACTGGGGAATTCACCTGGGTTTCAGTTCTGCAGGTTGCTCTTTTGTTTGGTTTTGGTTTGTTTTTTTTTTTTTCCCCCACATTGCTGAAATAAAACAAAGGGCTCGTAACGTGATTAAAATGTGTCACTGCTGCGGTTGCTAAATTCAGGAAATCCTACATAGATTTGGTGCATGACTTCTATAGTGGATGTTTCTTGGCTGTGCTGGTTGCACTGTTTTACTAGATGAGTTTATAGTGTTTGCTGAGGGGAAGCAAATCGATGTTCAAATTAGGAGACTGACGAAACAGTTTCTGCCTTGAAGTCTCTGTTGTACCTGGGACTACTTAGGTAATCATGATTTTTGTCCTTGCTATTATTTAGGTGCAAAAATCTAGCATGGTTCATGGACAGACCTGTGAGATTGCCCAGAGAGTATCTTACTAACTGCACAGGACAAGAGTGGTTAAGAAGTACTTCTTAGTGGTTTCCTGGGTTTCAGCCCAGTAAACCTCTCACACTGCAAGGAAAGGCTGTGCTTTGAGATTCTTAATGTTTCAGTGTGATTTACTTGTTAACTTTCAAACAAATTTTACCAATGGTTTGGGCACTGCCAAAGCACTTGTGTTAATGATTAGGCTATGCAGGTATAGCTAGACTGAAATTACTGCTGAAGTTAGTGACTTTGCAATTACAGAATCTTCCCTGGGGACCTATAGAATAATTTTGCAATAGCAGTCTCTCCACTGTGTATGTATTCTTATTGGCTATTGGCAAATTGTGGTAATAAGAAATCCTGCTCTATGAATATCAATTTCAAATTATATTAAAATCACATTTAAGAAAATGCAGCTTTCATCTTTCTAAATATTACGGGTTGCAAAAAGGGATTTTCTTCATATTTAATTAAAATTTTATTGTTGAACTGCTTTTCTTAACTCTTCTTTTTTATGGCATGTATTTACATCTGAAATGCAATTCAAACAATAAATTCTTGATTTATGTCCCCACTGAATATGGGATTTTCTAGATTCTGTCAATGAAACTAATTTAAATAAAAATTGCTGCTTTTTTGTCTCTTCCTACTTTATAGGATCTAAAGTACATAGATAATACATATTAAAAAAAAAAACAAACAAAAAAAACAACAACAACAAAAAAAAACCAATAATTGCACCAAGAACACTTTTGGATTGCAAACTAAAAAATTATTACTGGTTAGAAACTCCAGATGTAAATTTTAAAAATCTACCATATATAAATCTGTGAAGACTGATATATCTCCTGTTCCTCAACCAGCACCTCTATCACACACTTCTAAGTTTTAAATTTTTGTTCTCAGAGTCCAAAACACATTACAGATTTCAGAAGTCGGTGAGGTGAACACAGCATATGGACATCTGGTTTCACAAATCTATTTCCAAGCAATTTCTCCCTTGAGTTTAGTTAATATTTATAACTGTTTCCTTAATTTTTTGTTGCATTTGTCTAGATCAAAGCTGTCTTAGTTACAGTTCTCAAAATATTTAATTCAATGATAAGGTACAAGTACTGTCACTGAGATCAACAGAACTAAGGAAGACACATAAATTCAAGCATGCATTTCATACAGGAAATCAACTGCTTTGTTAAATTGAGACCATAATAAGAACATGACTTCTTGACACTTTTTATTTAAGAACTTTCTTTACTATAGAAAATAGTTGTACTCTTCCTTTTTCAGAGTTTATGTTACACTTTTTATTAGTTCCTCTTCCTACTTTCTCCTTTTTAAATAGCAGCTAGTTTTTTCCGATTTTTCATAGATAACTATTATGCTTTTCTATGGAATCATTGATTGATTGAGGATGGAAAAGACCCTAAAAGTCACTGAGTCAAATCATCTTCTAAAGCTCTCCAGGGATGGTGACTTCACCACCTCCCTAAGCAGCCTGTTCCGATGCTTAATAACCCTTTCAGTGAAAAAGTTTTTCTTAATATCCAATCTAAACCTCTCCTGGTGCAACTTGAGGCCATTTCCTTTTGTCCTGTCTCTGATTACTTGGGAGAAGATACTGACCCCCACCTCACTACAACCTCCTTTCAAGCAGTTGTAGAGGGTGATAAAGTTTCCCCTAAGCCACCTCTTCTTGGGTGTTAATAATCTCAGCTCCCTTAGCCACTCCTCATTCTTACTCTTTATACCCATCCTGCATTTGGCAGGCTTTTCCAAATAACACTACAAGAGTACAGAAAGGTGTAAAATGAGGAAAGGAGTAGCTCAGTAAATAACTGAAGTCAGCATTGACTGAATATAATGTTACTTATGACACACAGTTGAGTATTCAGTCAGGTCTCTTTTACAAGTAATTTATATTCTTGACAGCCTGTGCATAGTGTTGTTGTGAAAATTAGAAGGATGTTAACATTTCATTAGTCTTGCCATTGATTTTTTCAGCTTTCTTCACAACAAAAGTCAAAACGTGACCTCTTATTCCACTGAATTAGTTCCAGAGCACTTGACATTATTGACCTCCTAATCAAAATTAATGATAGCTCTTCTGATTCAGTCTTTGAAGTAGGCACACCAAGCACATTTACGAAACAGGCACATTTATTTCTCATATTGAAATGAAATAACACACTGTTAAGTAATGAAATGTACATTAAAGCAACATTAAATTTGCAAATTCGAGCATACAGAATTCAAGAGATTTAAACTGCATTATAAGGAGCTGATGCTGCAAAGATTTAAGCTTGGCAATAAGTTCAGACCTTGAAAGCCAATGAGTTTTACAAGTAGGCTACGTATTTGCTCAGAACATTTCAGCCCAGGACTCTAAATGTAGTCTAAAATTCTGACAAGACTGAAATATTTTTACTATGCAGCAGAGACAGTTGGTCATTAGATATTTTCATGCTTTTCTTTTCCTTTTTAAACCTAGAGAAGAATTGAAAAAAATTTCAGCAACTTTTTTCTTCTGTGCTCACAAGCTGTCAACCCACAGTTGAGTGGATATCATTCATACAGAGATTTACACAATTGTTTCTGAGCAAACTGATTTCAGTTTATGGAGGCGGATCCCGTCTCCCTTACATTTGTGTAGATAAGGATTACCTTGACGGGGTGAAACATGAAAGGTGAATGGATTCGTATCTGGAGATTGGGTGAAACCTTTCCATTTTATCTAAACAACTTCCTATTCTTGGGAAATTCTCCTAGAAATAATTCCTAGGGAATTATCTATGAAATCTGCAAGACTAATGAAGAAACTAACTTACTTTCTTATTCTTTTTTTTTTAGACAACAAAGACTATGATGCATATCTTTCTTATACCAAAGTGGATCCTGATCAGTGGAATCAAGAAACTGGAGAGGAAGAAAGATTTGCTCTTGAGATCCTACCAGATATGCTTGAAAAGCATTATGGATACAAATTGTTCATACCAGACAGGGATTTGATTCCCACAGGAAGTAAGTCATATCCTTATGCTTGTGTGTTTCCTAAACAGCAAATACAGTGACTGCAGCAATTTGCTTTAGTACTATTTCTATCACTACTCCTTCAGAATGTCATCTTTCCTGACTTGTCTTAAAGAACAGTGAAGATAAGCCACCAAACAGAATGAATATTTCCCAGAGAAGAGGATTATTTTTTTTTAGTAATTGTATTATATTGGTTAAAAGTGAGACAGTGCAAAAAAGGGCATACATAAGTAAAGGTAATTAATGAAACTGACATTTTTGTCACAGACTTTTGAGAGCTTGCATATCTAGAAATGAATAGAGAGATCTTTGTTTTCTGTTCCTTAGAGTTTTTCTTGGAAGATATCCATAACTCTAAGTATTTATTACAGAAATTCAGACAGGAAAGAAAAAAATGTGTTTGGACTAAGGCAAAGGTTGAGTAATACTATCTACAGCAGAGCAAAGTAGCGAATTCTATTAGTGTTCACCGCAGATAAATGTGTAACGGTGGTACTGGATCATTCTCAGGGATTAGAAATTTGAATTGATTCCAACTGGTACAAGTAGATCTTCTTCATGTTTCTTTCACATATTCCAACCTACGTACAGTAAATTTTTGTGAGCTGATGTAGTATTTTTCATAATTTCATTATAACCATGTAGATAGCTACTAAGATGCATATCTTTTACTAAAGATAAGAAAGGATGCTTGGTATAGGCAGAGCACATCATCAAGCAGTCACAAGGATTTTTTTTTTTTTAAATCTACAGAAAACTAAACATTAATTTGCAGGAGGCAATACAGTTTTTGTCAATGTGTGTGATGGGAGCATGACATGAAAATAAGAATCTAACCCTACAGTACACCATAGAGTACCATCTGGGTTTGAAACTGAGCCCCTGAAGCATATAGTTGCTGCTCTGTTGCCTACTTGGGTGACTCTGTGTTTTTAAATAAAAAAAATTGTTGATGGGTACACTTCTTCCAATAAAGATACAGATACTGATAAAAACCTCAGCTCATGAACAAACACTCACAATCTATAGTGCATGGGGGAGTAGAGGTTTCACAGAACCACAGAACAATTGAGGTTGGAAGCAATCCCTGGCAGTTTTCTTGTCCAACCCTCCTGCAGGGCCACCTAGAGCAGGTTGCCAAGGAACATGTCCTGGCAAGCAAACCTGGCATGTTTACAAGTGATATTTTTGCATATTTCAGTGAGCTCTTCTGGGAGCACTGATTTGCCTCTGTTGTGTCTCCCTAGTCTGTGGGAGTGGAGCGTTTTCTTAGATTGTTTTTTGAGCAATTGTCTTGTTTTGTAGCCTACATTGAAGACGTGGCGAGATGTGTAGACCAAAGCAAGCGACTGATCATCGTCATGACTCCAAATTATGTGGTAAGAAGAGGCTGGAGCATCTTTGAACTGGAAACAAGGCTTCGAAACATGTTAGTCACAGGCGAAATCAAAGTGATACTGATTGAATGCAGTGAACTTCGA
The DNA here is from genome assembly GCF_000691845.1 of Merops nubicus. Taxonomy (NCBI): domain Eukaryota; kingdom Metazoa; phylum Chordata; class Aves; order Coraciiformes; family Meropidae; genus Merops; species Merops nubicus. The sequence continues at coordinate 50,716 of NW_008602241.1, read as the reverse complement.
GGAGTTATGAACTACCAGGAGGTCGAGGCCCTGAAACATACCATTAAGCTCCTCACTGTCATTAAATGGCACGGACCAAAATGCAACAAGTTGAATTCCAAGTTCTGGAAACGTTTACAGTACGAAATGCCTTTTAAGAGGATTGAACCCATCACACACGAGCAGGTTTTGGATGTCAGTGAGCAGGGGCCCTTCGGGGAACTGCAGACAGTCTCCGCAATTTCCATGGCTGCTGCCACCTCCACTGCTCTTGCCACTGCCCATCCAGACCTGCGCTCCACTTTCCACAACACATATCACTCGCAGATGCGCCAGAAACACTATTACCGAAGCTACGAGTACGACGTACCTCCTGCCGGCACCCTGCCGCTTACCTCACTAGGGAACCAGCACACCTACTGCAACATCCCCATGACACTTATAAACGGGCAGCGGCCACAGACAAAAACTAACAGGGAGCAGAACCCGGAAGAGGCTCACACAAACAGTGCGTTACTGCCCCTCCTGCCACGGGAGACCAGTATATCCAGTGTCATTTGGTGACCGAAATTCAAGGGGCTGCCAACCCCCTTGAGTAGGAGCTGAGTCTGCAGTCCAGTGCCTGGAACTACATCCTCGACTGCTGCTGTTAAACATCCATTACAATCTATAACATACGAGGAAAAACAGGGTCTTGTACATATGTTTTTTTGCTATTTCTTTGTAGCATCAGTCTTCCTGTTTTACCCATGTCTCTTCCCATTCACATTTTTGACTTTGTTTTGTATGTCATTGGAATTTGTATATTTACATTTTTTTTAAACGAAGAGACTGCTGTATAGATAGGAGACTTTTTTGCTTCATTAGAATAGTTTTAGACTTTCTGTTTGGTTGGTTTTAACCTCTCTTGGGAATGCTTGGACAAAGCTATGTTGATATCAGAAGCACCGTCAATTTTTTTTTTTTGGCCTGCCTAGCCTGATTCCTGAAGGCCATGCCTGCTGCAGTTCACCTCTTTTGGAGAATATTTGTTCTTAGAAGGACCCCATCCCTCACTGGGCACTCCAGTTTTATTTCTACTCCCGTAATGTACACTGCTTCTTCCCTGCCATTACACTGACCCCCATTTGGGGTAACACTACAGTCTGATCATCTAACATGTAATTTGGTAGATACCTGTCAAACAACAGAATATACCCAATCTGTATTGTTTGATTCCCAGTAGTCACTACAGAGTGTGTAGAAACTAGAGATGGTTTGGTTTTTGCTTTCTTTGGTTTCTTTTTTTTTTTTTTAATTATTACTTTAAGAATGAACTGACTGTATCCCTTTTATAAATATAAAAGCAAACCCTATTTTTAACACTTCCTGGAAAAGCATTAATGTGGTTGTGGAATTTATTTTTGAGCACTTAACTTTTTCTTTTCCTCCTTTCAAAATTCTGCAAATAATTTGCAATTGTCAGGCAAGTAAAACAAGTGAGGCAATAGGCACTGAAGTGCAGAGAGTCCTGTTGATATTTACAGTACTGACTTCCAAACCAAAGGGGAATAAAAGACAGTATTGTAGATGGTTTGTCACTTTGTATTATAGAAAGTGTTATTTTCTAAAAAAAAGTAAGAGCAAAACATTATTTTGCTGTAGATTACAGATCCCCCTTGTATTTTAATGTTCCAGAAACTGTGTTTGCTTTAAAATTATATATTCAGGAGTAAGAAATCTTCTTTCATTTGGTTTTTGTTTGTAAGAACAAGTAAAACTATTAATTTCAACATGATTTCAGTAAAAACTTAGGCAGAACAGAAAACACACGAACACCAACATTGTTTTCAGAATAAACTTTATTTATACAAAATTAATATTTAAATCAGACCTGGAAATATTAAAACAATTTATTCACTTTAATGAATAAATAAATTAGGGTTTCTTTTCTGTATCATTCTATCTTTGAGGACTTGGAAGTAATGCATGTACTATGGCTACCAGGGAAGTTAAAAAAAAACCCACTATGTTTACATCTGGACATCTTTAAGACAAATGAAATAAGCATCTTACTCGTTTTTAAATAACAGAAAAATCCTTTCTGGTTTTAGCAAGAGAGCAGAGTGGTGTTGTAGCTCTATAATATACTCAGGCCAAGCTCTCTGCTAGAAGCAGCAGAGTGACTGGTTGCAGCACACTGTCATGTAGCCAGGAATTTGATTTACCCTGGCAGAAATGTAAGTGGTAGCCTGGTAAACAGACCTTATAGTTTCTTTATGTAATTAACATTAGGTATTTCTGTGGTAGCTGAATGATATTTGCCAATATAATGGATGCGTGGGGTTTGTTCATCACGATTATCACTATGAGAAAAACACAGCGTATAATATTTGGGTCTTCTAAATAAGAAGTTATGGGTAGAGAGCAGGTGAACTGCAGCTTGGGGGATGTTTGTGGGAATAATCCAGAACTGAGAGTGTGGGAGGAAATGACTATGCTCCTGTTGTGAAAGTCAAGAAATCTCAATATCTACATAACAAGTTAATAGAGCTTTGGGATGCGCACTGATTTTTATTTGCTTAAAAATGTTTATTTCTCTGACAATTTGCTCAAGTCCTTTTCTACAATGTGTTCTTTATTACAGTGTCTCCCGCTGGACATATGCCAAACATCCACAAAATGGAAATGAAGCTGCCAGGCCAGATAAAATTTTAAGAGAGCTTTGTACATTTGGTTATTTGCATAGTGTAAGAAGGCTATTAATTATTTGCTCTTACAGACACCTGTCAGGCACTGATGCCATTTTCATTCATTCATCTGGATGCCAAATACTCCAGTATCCTCTGAAAGCAATGTATTATTTTTTTCCTCTTTTCCTCTCCTTTACATGCCCCGGGGTAAAGAGTGGGATGTGGAATAAATGTAGGCTGTAACTATCTGACCACAGTCACATTTAGAGGATCGGTAGATGTTTCCTTAGCCACATGGAGAGTACTTTTCTGTTCTTCTATTTTTAGTGTAGATTTAAGCACTTTGAATAGCATGATTCAGGGATTGATGGATTCTATTTGATATTCACACTACTTAGAAAAAGTTTTTCTTACACTGTTTTGTCATAATATTAAAGAAAAGAAAAACAACAACAACAAAAAAAAATAAACCACAGAAGAAAACCTGAAATAAGTGGAGAAGCTGTGTATGGCTTTACAAACATTCCTCAGTATTTCTCACCTATGAACAGCTCTGTGTGGGGAACAGTGAAGGAAACTGTTGTGTTCACGTGCTCTATGTTTGATAGAAGTTCTGTTGGAACACAAAATAGAATGAAAAGAAACCACAACTAAACCTGTCAGTGCCCCAGTACTTAGGCTCCATATTTTTTTTGGTGAAGGTGTTTGACAATGCAGCCTGACGTGTGCATGCAATAGCCACATAGAAGGTTTAGCCATAAGCAAACAGCACTTTATTTTCAAAACTGCACAGTGTGATGGATTGGAAAAACTTACTCTGCCTGGTCAATAACTTCGAGTCTGTATGTGGATTCTATGCACATGAATTATCCAAGCATGGTGCTTTTTTATAAGGCTCTCTCTAATCAGGGTAGTCCTTGACACAAAACTAAAGGTCTCTGTTGCACAACCTGTGGAAATTCAGTATATAGGTTCTCTAGGCAGCACATATAGCTGGACAGAAATCAGGGACTGTACTGTATGCAGCTAATTATTTTGAAGGCAAAGTACATTACTGGGTCTGATTCTGTTCTCAGTTGCAGCAGTATGGTTAAAGAGTAAATCTAATAAAGCTGAATGAGTGTAAGATTGATTTGTGTGGGAGAAGAAAATTGGAAAGCAAAGAGAAGAGGAGTTCATATTTGCAGTCTCTGACAAGCTGAAATCTTGGCCGCAAGGAAAGCAGCAGCGAAATGTCTTTTGCATTTTAGTAGGGACCCAGTTCTCACCTGGCAGCCAACATCAAACACTTTCAGTATGATCTGGTTCAGAGCTAAACACTGTTAGGCTTAGATGCAAAGTAGGATTTTTCTATTACTGCACAGCTGTGAAAACCACGTGTATGTTACATAATGGGTGATAATCAGCGTCAAAATAATTGGAAAGCTTGTTATGCCAGTCTGCTAAAAATCACAAAGTTTTACTTGGATATTGTGCATTAATGATATATTTAAATTAAAGATAAATCAGTGAGATTTGGGGAAAACTGGCCTGTAAACAGCCTTCCTTTGTTCTTAAGTTGAAAAAAAAAAGAAAAAAACAACAAAAAACAAACTAAAACAAACCACCTTTGTCAGGCTAGTAAGCCTAAAGAGAGTTTAATTAAAATCCAAAGAATAAAAAAAAAATCATAGCACTAAAGTAAATTCAAAAATAGAATAAAGCTCAATGGAAAAGGTCAAAATACCTCCCTGGTTTTTGACTGTATTATGGCTTTTTTTGTCATGCAAAACTTTACTCTGGCTGATCTACATCAAATAACTGGCATTTTTGGGGCTCATCCAGGCAGATCAGCAACACAAGTGTGTCCCTACATGTCTAATATACTTTGTCATACACAAGATATTGTACTTGTGGATAGTCTATCACAGGGAATTTTTGGTATGTCTTCTGTTGTTTTGATAGAGAGGACGGCAGAAATCTGTCAGTGCTAAAAAAGATCTCCATAACAGGCTTAATTTCTTATCCAGAGAAATTATATTCCTGTACACCCACTCCTGTTCTGATTTGCTGTTATTACAATGCTTTTTTTTAACCCATTTCTCAGCTGAACAAGAGGTTAATATGACTGCCATCAAAAATAATGTAAGCAATTTCACAACAATGAGTCTCCTTGTATAATGAATGCTGTAAGTTCCCTTGCGTTTTTTTCTGTATAATCACAACTCTTCACCTCCCAAATAGTCCACTGAGCAGAGGTTGGAGAACAACATTGTGTCTTTCATTTGAGATTCACTGCATTCAGTATGGATATTGAGCTCTCATTTTTGATGTAATTTTTCTGGGCTATTTCCCATCATCTTGGCTATAATCTCCAAGACGACACGTTGACAGATTGATGTTCCAGAACTCAGAGTTGTTGTTGCCCTGGGGAGTGAAACTAATAGAAATGTTTCAGCTATTAAGAGTTTTCCTACCTTTTTTGTTTATTTAAATTCTGTTTAAGACAAGGTTTAACCTTTGTTCTGGACTAATAAGGCCTGCAGGTGACACATCAAGAGTCCACAGAGTCATGAATTAGAGCAGAAATTACAAAGGCAGGACTCATAACTTATTTGGAAAATGTATAAGTTCTGAAGCTGCTCAGATTACTAAAAAACTAGTGCATTGAGATTGAGTGTTGTTGAAGGCAAGTATTCTGTTATTACAACAAACATCATTCCAAAAGCTTAGCAGCTTTCTTAAATTAAGTAGCCAATATCCTAGATAATGTAATTTCAAAAACATTGGTGAGTGAAAACGTTTTTTATTTTGCTGGCTTAAGGTTATCATGATTCTCTAGAATCTAAATGTTAAATAAAATAGATAATCTTTATCTAATACTGAACTTACAGAAAATACAAACTTCTGTTTGGTGGGTCTCTAGTATTAGGAAAACAAATTGAAGCAAAATTTGAAAGCTAAGAATTTGATGGAGATATTCTTGATTTTTTGTTTTTAATAAAGATATCTCTCTTAACTATTAAGGCATAACAGAAGGAACACATGAATTACTTCAAAAATAAAATGGATGTGCTTTTTAACATTCTCTTTCTCTGTTCATTGAATATTAGTTCTCTCTCAAAAACACAAAATCATCCAAGATGAGTGAATACCTACTGAGCCCATACTCTTAGATGCATTTGATGTCAAAGAAGTGCAAACAGAGTAAGGGGCTGCACTATGTGCTTGTGACTTAGAAGCTCTACAGAGGGGAGACCACGGGCACCTATGCAGAGAGAGGAAGAGAACAGGGCCTTTTGTCTATAGTGTTTAGTTCTGTGTGATGTGGGTTCAAAAGGAACTATAGGAACTCTTCTAGCTGCCGTAGGTAACAAACTGTGCACAGTAGGCCCTGATGTCAGTGACAGCAAATGTGAGTGCCATCAGCTGGGTAATCACAGTTATCCTATTGCAAAGCAGCCAGAAGAGTAGAAACAACCGACAGTGTTTCCCATTTGTTCAGTGTGCAAAGTAAAAGCCAGCAATGAACACAGAAAGAGGTTAGCATACTGAGCTAGTATGCAATCTACTAAATGACAGTTACAGCAAATTGCCATCTCAGTCAGCTAGCACTGCACCTGACCTCCCTTGCAGCAACTTCCGTCCCATCCAGTCCCATCCTCTCCTCTCCGAGGCTGCACTAAAAGTGCAAGTACAGAAAGCTTGATGTGAGCCCTCAGGTTGGGCTACATGTGAAAACTCTTAGCAGACATGTTTAGGGTGAGTAAATGTCTTTGCTCCTGAGAAGAGACTTACAGGAGCAAAGCTGTGATTTGTAAAAAGGTTTTATTTTTGTTTTCGGTTTGCACACTATTTTTCACATCCCTGTACAGTGTTTATGTGAAGCAACATCCTGATACTGTCCTGAACATTCTGTGAAGGAAAAAGAAAGCCTTAAAAAAGTTAGTCATAGGTTTAAAATATTTTCAACTATGCATCTGCCATTAAGCTGCAGGGTTTGTATACCCACTCAAAAACCAAAAATAAACAAGGAAAAGAAAACTAGCAATGCAGTTGCCAATCCCTATTTAAACCTGGTATTTACAGGCTTCTTTTTATTCAGAGAAAGTTATTTTCTCCTACTGTTTTGTAGGAAGTTATGTGAGAGATTGCTTTAAATTTTCACCTCATTCCTTCATGACAGGTAAACCACAGGTAGATTTTATTTCTTATTTTTAGACAGTCCTATTCTCCACTGTAAGTTTAAAACATGTGTCAGTGAATTCATAGACTTAGAAGCAATTGTTCGCCAGAGTTATTATTCTCTGGTGAACATCTCACTGCAGCCCTAATTAAGTTTTTTGGGACATTTCAGTAAAAAATTTAAACAATTAGTATTATACGAGTACCTTTAGCGTCACATTAGAATGTTGTACATTTGTCTTCTTAAAACCCAGGCAACTTCAAATGGAACAATTATGTAAATACAAAGCAGAGCAGAAGACAGCAACACAATTTTGCCTCCATCTATCTTAGCAAAATAGTTAGTGACTTCAGGCTCCTTTGAGAATACTAACCTACGCCTACCTCAGCAAAACACACGAATTTGCAAAATTTGCAGGTTTCTGGGGAAAAATTATTGCAATAAGTACTCTGAAATCTTGGTTAAATCACAAAAGGAACTTCCTTATTAATGTAAGTAATAATGTCAGTACAGTTCATCACTTATTATTCTGCCTATACATTTGTATTTTAACTTTTAATCATTTAATCATAGAAAAATATAACAAAATAAAATAAGTAGCACTCTCAAAAATTCAAGGAAGTCCTCAAAACCTGCATTTGTTTACAGATGACATGTTCCACGTGCTACAAAAAGATGACAAACTTGTAACCAGGCCTGGTTGTAGCACTGTGGTATAGACACAGAGCTAGGAGTGACATGGAGTGGGAGAAGTATAGTGAAGATGTTTCCTGGTCATGTCATGACCAGGTAGGTCTTACATGACTAGCACTCATCTAGTCTGGCTGCCATAAGAGATTGCAGACTTCCTTTGACTGTAGGACATACTTCCTTCACCTCTTGGGTGCTGTCTGAAGCCATTTGTGTAACCTTGTTAGGTGTAGGAAATGTTTTTTCTAAATGACATGATCTACCTGAATCACAGCAATATCTTCCAGAGTTCCTATCATTAAAAATAGTGTCAATATAGTTCATTTCCTGTTTTCTTCAGCCACCTTTTCGCTCTTGTAAACAAAAGATTGTGAATGGCTCTTGATGCCATATAGCAAGTAGCATTCCTATATTTGAAAACTGAGAAAAATCAGCAGACTGTATCTGCATGAAATGACACTTGCCAAGTTGTAGTAACGTTGAAGAAAAATTCACTATTCAGTCATCTTGAGCACCTTACCTGCTATAGTTTTTTCAAGATTCTGGCAGAGAGAAATCTAGAGCATAAGCAGTTGCAGACAAATTGAACTGCATGTACATATACTTTTCAAGGGTACTTTCATTCCTTGTAGAGCCTTGTGATGTTATTTGTTTTGCTTTGTTTTGTTTACTTTTCATAATGAAAGAGACATCAGGACTGATACTATTGGGCCACATTATTTTAATGATGGCATAGCCACATGATGAAGTTGAGCTCCAGAGAACTGGAATAAAGTAGTCATAAACTAATCCAAAAGTCTCGTGCCTGTGCACATTGCAGTTGTTTAAAGAGTTGCTGGGTTTTCTTAACTCCCACTTCAGACCATTCTCTACTTCATAGGCACCCCAACAAAGAGGTTTCAAAGGGAAAAATGGGTGCTTTCAGGTGTCATGATACATGGAGTCTCAGACACAGTAAGTCTGATGCCACATGCTCAGTGAAAGATGAGGTTTCTCTAAGAAATCTGAGGTTTTCTTCTCATTTTGAGCTGATTACCGTCTGTTGGTTTGCTGTGGTTCTCCTAAGACTCAAAAAATAAAATGAAATCTGATACTTCAGGACTATTCAATGGAAATGTATATCATCAATTGTTTCCCTTCTTCCCATACATCTTCCTGTCCTTCTGCCCTAGATATTCACCAGCTATAACTTATTTTACATATTCTATAAAACTATGATCTAGATTATTTTTGTTATATTAGTTTGTCAAACTGAGAAATAGTTTAATGTAACATCGTGGTTTCATCTTAAAGGTTTGCAGATTTCATTTTATACCTGTTCAGCAACTAATAAAGTAGGCAGCTGCCCAGTGCTGAACAGTGGTGGAGCAGCCAACACCATTAGTGAAATGAAGATGTTAAAAGAAAACATTAATCTTAGCTCTGACAGTAAAATGAAATTATCTTCCCAGCATTACATCAAAATATCCACTGCTGTCACTCACAGCAATTTTGTGACACATATGAACTTTGCAAGGAAAGCACAGTATTAAGTCTGTACAGGTACTAGTGTTGTGTGACTATTCATAATATATAAACTTAAGGATATACACCATTTCATAGGTAAACATTTTTATTAGCATACAGTACATAATTGCATTTTCTTCAGAAGATAAGAAAACAAAATTACCAAAAATACCTTCATAAGAAAGAACACGTGCCTAGTTGCAATAGTAGAAGAAAAATTCCACCAAATTCACTTTTACAAATAAAAGCTGCAGATGCAATGCAAAAAAAAAAAAAAAAAAAAGAGTCTGTAGAGAATTATTTGATTCTAATGACAGCTGCAGCATCTTTAGCATCTTTTTACTGGCCACAGTTTGTTTAGGGGACTTAGTTTCTTTAATTTTATTCTGCTACTTTACTCAGCTCAGGAGGACCTGCCTGTTCAAAAGTAGAATGCACAACACAGATCAAGCAGGAACAGTCCCTTCTTGAGAGTGTGCTATTCAAAGTTAGTCACTGGATAAACATCTCAATAAAGCACTTCTTAAGTAAAGGTCTCAGCTGGCCTTCTGTAATCCTGAGAACCACCACAGCTGAAATGCTCTGTAGCTCCTACTGAATACACGCACATACACTGAAAATACATAAGTATGAAGAAATAGTTACCAACTTTAAAATATGTTGCACTGATGGAATGAAACAAGCAAGTGCTTTGCTAGGCTTCGGGATCATTCTTCTTAATTTGCTTAATGGCTAGTAACAGTCAAAACAAATTCTTCTCAAGTCAGCAGAATTAACGCTGTGTAGAACTGGTGCAAAAAAAAGAGCAGAATCAGGCCCAGAATTTGTGAACATGGATTTCTGGTCATTCTACAATTTAAATGAAGATTCAGCATCATTGTCTTTTCTAAATGTTCATTACTGTTGCCATATAAACCATAGATTAACATATGCATTCTTATGAAGTTTTTTTTTAAAGCTACAGATAAAACTAAAACTGGGAAAACATGCCTCTTCCTTTATATACTTTGTTCAAAATCACTGAAGTTAAAAGAGAAGCACTGAAGTTGAGATACATCAACCTATATTTATGCCTACTGTATAATAAATATTTTACCTAAAGAGATTAACATATTTATTTTTTTCAAAAAAATGGGTTATAGCTAAAAGCAACTGCAGTTTTGTAGTAATACTATACACATTGCTGAGCAGCAAAATTCATGATCGAAATGTTACCAAGTTTCAGTGTATGTTACTTCAAAATGAACATATTTTATGTTATCCTAACTTTTTTCACCAAGCCTGGTATATAAAACTGAACAGCTTATTGTAACAGCTATAACACAGTAAACATTTTTGTATTTTCATCAATTTTTATTCTTACAGGAGAAAAGACATCACTCACTAAATATGAATGCTGCACATTTTAGCAATAGTAATATTGATTTTTGTAACTTTGATTGCACTTGCCTTAACTTTTCCACACATATATACAAACACAAATAACACAGAGAGAGGAAAAAAACCAGAGGATTAAGTGAAATGAAATCCACAAAAGTAGGCAAGTTTTCCATTATTTAATGAATAATGACACATGAGCATATTCAATAGAATCCTTGTAAAGAGCACATGATGCTATAGGTTTGTTAAAGCACAAGGTGTACTTTGTCTAGATTAAAAATCACAACAACCAACCAACAACAACAACAAAAAAACTTTTGGTGTGACTTTGCTTTAGGTTTAAAATAGTTGAATGTTTAAAAAAAATCTTTATTACTTGCATATGAATATTTTTGTATAATAATATCTGAAAAAGGTTTTAAAACAAAACAAAACAAAAAAAGAACCCTACTTGCTTTATGGTGTGCAAATTTTAGAGAAAAATAAACAGGGTATGTGTCCAGTTTGTAAAAAAAAATGTTCTCCTTTCAAGGTTACTCTTTCACTGGCTAAATGCAAGGTTATGATAACTTGAAATACTTTTTTTGTGAACTGACAAAAAAAATAAAGCAATGTGAATAATTTCGGTATGCAAAATTTTTTTTAAAAATAAAATATTGTTAATAGCAGTACAAATTTAACAGTATTATAGAGAAGGCTTTGAAGATTCTAGTTCAGTGATTTGACTTGTAGGAGACACTGGGCCAGAGCATACGCGTTGGATAAACTGGCACACCTCCATTGTAGACAATGGAGTTGCTCCAGCTTACCGTAGTTGAGAACCTGACCTTTTGCCTAAGAATGCTTATAACAGCAAGTATCCCTCCATGGATATTTTCTTTCCTCATGTTTCTTATTGTTCTGCTGGTTTACTTTTTAAAGATATTTCATAAAATCATAGAATTGTCAGGGTTGGAAGGGACCTGAAAGATCATCTAATTCCAACCCCCCTGCCATAGGCAGGGGCATCTCCGCATGCCATAGGCAGGGACATCTCCCACTAAATCGGGTTGCCCAGGTCTCCATCCAGCCTGGCCTTAAAAACTTCCAGGTATGAGGCTTCCACCACCTCCCTGGGCAACCTCTTCCAGTGTCTCACCACTCTCATGGTGAAGAATTTCTTCCTAACGTCTAATTTTTATCTACATACTTCTAGTCTTGCTCCATTCTTCAGGACATATTTTTTCTATGCACATTCTTTTTTCTTAAAAACATGAAAGGTTATGGATTTACTGATAGCAAATCAAGTAGTACAGTCTCATAACTGACAGAAAGATTCTCTGTGTGTGGGTGCGTGAACATATACGTGTTTGCTTTACTACTTCATTGCTCAAGTTTTATGACTGTTTAGCTCCACTGGAACCACAGAGTGACAACGGGATAGAGTAACGTGGTAGTGAATAATTTTTTTTAGCAGTGTGTATGTGTGATGTGTGTGAGGTGAGTGGAAAGCCCTGACTGATACAGGAACTGTAATGAAAGAGAAATAGCTCAAATCACAGCAATGTCATTATTGTACAAACGAAGGCTAACAAGAAAATGCCCAAAAAGGTATTACTGAAAAAACTGAATGAATGTTTTTCTAAGTTTGTTGAATATGACATCATGCTTGGGTCAGGACAAATTCCACTCTTGGTTTTCTGAATGGACTAAAAGCTCTGTAGTTCTCAGCTGCAGTGACATAAATCAGGAGTGTCATTATCTGAAGTGATGGATTTATACCTGTGTTAAACGAGCCACGTGAACGGCAATCACTTTCTTTTTGGCTTTCCTGTCAAGCCTTTGTGCCCTCAACTCTGAAAGTTGCAAGAAACACTTGTTTTCACTCTTTCGTTGTTCTTTTTTTTTTTTTTTTTTTAAAGTTGCGTATCCCCTCAGATGCCAGGGAAATTGCTCAAGATTTGAACCCCCATGGCACAAGAATTTGGGGCCTTGCAGTAAGAGACAGGCACCAGGGCCTACAGCTCTTACAAAGGTTGATCATATGCCATGGCTTATGTTGGCAACAAAAATATCAAACTCTTGCTCCAGCAGCTGAGGCCATGGACAACCCTGTGTCTTTGTGCTCATGAGTATTACATGACTTTTAAGACATGACAACTGGATCAGTTCACTTGCAGCAACTAATGTTTAAATACGTTATTAATATAACCACTCTGTTTTGCACTTGCAGCCTGGAGTGAAGTTGACCTGTGTTACAAAATATTGCTTCTACAGACAGTCACCTTTTTGGACTTTGACAGTGTCTGCTGCCTTTAATACTCATGGGATTTTTATCTTTGCTATATGAAATATCAGTAAGATCATCTGATTAAATAAACATGGTTTCACCAATAGCAGCACGATTCATTGGCATGGTATGGTGGCAGGAAACGCATTTAGCATTCTGTTAGACATCATAAGAGTTATGATTACTCAACTGCCAGCATGTCAAGTGCACATAAATATGGTATCCACTGTAAATTAAAAAAATATTTATGTATATTTAGTTACATTTTTAAAATATTGCTATTAAACAAACATTAATAAAAAATAAAGAACACAATGCTCTATTTTTTTACTGCACTACTCTGCATTCCTCGTAATTCCTGGACTCATGACTGACACAAGTACAAAATGCAGAAATCTAATTAATTGTTAATATTCTTTCCCAAAATCATTCATATATAAACAGAGAAAGAAGCCATATAGGGCTGCATGCTTGAGAAGAGACAATCACAGAAAAAAGTAAGTAAACAAGATTATTTGGAAGAACTCTCAGGACCTTGATCCAAAAAATAAGTAAAGAGCAATAAACAGGCACAGAGACAGAAAGACAGAAAAGAAGCACCAAGCTCCAGTATTGTTCAAAATACATAATGTACATCTGGAAAGTTTTCTTGGAGACTCCTGACCTGCACCATGTAGAGTGATTATCTGGAACTCTATATTTCATGATGGCTGTTTGCTGACAAAACCACAACAAAAATCATCCTTGTTGTCTTTTCTTGTGCTGTGACCTCTCATCCTCATACAGCCCTCCTTTTCAGCATGCTCAAATACTGGAAATAAATTTCCTGACTGTAAGGTTTTTGGATCATGAAATTATTATAATAATCAATTTCATTAACTGATTAAGATTATAGATTCTCCCTCTACTTTATCAGTACTTATTACCCTTTTGTATTTTTCCCCAGTATGTTTCTTTATTTGTTCTTTTATTTTTCATATCTATTTTTTCATAGATAATTGAATTTGGCAATTAATGAGTTACTAAGTTTGCTTTTTTAGGAATTCAGTGTGGTATCTAATTGAAACATAGGTTCTTGAACAAAGCCGCAAAATGCAACTACTCACACGCATGTGAGCATATATGTTTAGTAGTGCACCAGGTAGATGAGGGTATCATTTGAAGTGATACATGCATAACTGAAAAGTAAATGCTCAGGTATTTCTGGTGTCCACTGAAGTGCAAATAAAGCTGCTATTTGTAAGTAAAAAGATGTTTTATTTCAACCAGAGGAATATCTACAAGAGTTTCTGTTAAACAACCTGCTAAGAATCATAAAAGACACTTAGTCATAATACTACAAGAGGTAATGCTGAGAAAAAGAAAAAGAGACATAAGGTAAGGTAGATCTGTAATTGCAGTTTAAGTTTCCAAAATCTCTCCAAAGGTTCTGGGAAAGCTCCTCCTCTGAGATAGAATCATGGATTACACACAGGTTAGTTTCAAAACTCAGTGAAAGCAAATGCGAAAGTATGATGAACAGTAAGTATATTTTTTCAGCAGAATAAATGCTACAGTATTGAGAATAATGCCAACAGAGGAGACAAAACAGTAACATAGAAGTGATGTCTAAATGCATTGCCTAGAGATTGAAAGATAGGCTCCAGAACATTAATTAGCGATCTTTAAAGTGCTTTACTTTCCAATTACATTCAGGGTTCATTCTTTTAAATCAGTATGCGTCCCACAAAATCAAATAGCTATTCTTCCAGGTTATGAATGCTAATGAATCTTAACAAGTTTAGTATACCTTCCACACATATTGCAGAGGAATATACTGAGCAAGGTAAAGCTAGGACAAAGCCTGTGCCCTTTATAGTTTCTTTATATGACACTCTCATTTCTGTTTTGAAAAATTAGGTGTTGACTATCATCAGATTTAGTACTAGCTATGGTGGAGACAGCTTTCAGAAGCAACATAGCCCAAATATTTGATGTGGGAATGTACTGTGGCTTCTGTGTCAGCAACACTGGATATGCTGTCAACAACAACCACAAGTTTTTGCCCTCCAGTGAGCATCATCCTGCACTGCATAGTAGCACCACATATACTGGAGAGAATGGGAAGAATGTGAAAGCACTAAAGGAGGAATATACCATTAGAGAGAACACAAGAAAAAGAGCAATTCATCCCATGCTGGTTGACATCTCTTCCCACACAATAAATTCCTACCCACACGATAAAGCCCCAGACAGATGAGATAGGTAAACAATGCTGACCCACACTGTTTGAACTCCTCCATGCAGTTCTAGCTTAGCCACCTCTGTGCTCCCTGCTGTAGGGGTAACTTCCTCTATATTGAATTCCAAAACTCAGCTGGATGTGTCTACTAATGATGTGCTCTATCTGGCCTCAACCTTTCAAGCACTATCAATACACCACATTATTTTGTTGTCTTATGGAAGATATCATATCCTGTTTGTTTTAATACATCTAAGAGGATAGTCTCATTATGGAAAATTGGTTGTAAGAAAAAAAAAAAGTGTATGTTTGTCTGGATATTCAAAAGTGAGGATGGCTAAACACCAGGTGCCCACCAAAGCTGCTCTATTGCTCTCTCTGCTTAACAGGACAGGGGAGAGAAAAATGTAACAAAAGGCTTGTAGCTCAAGATATGAGCAGGGAGATCACTCAGCAGTTATTGTCATGGGCACAATATATTCCACTTCAGGAAATTAGTTTAGTTTATTACTAATCAAACTCAGAGTAGGATAATGAGAAAATAAAACCCAAATCCTAAAGCACCTTTCTCCCATCTCTCCCTCCTTCCCAGGCTCAACTTTACTCCAGATTTTCTCTACCTCCTCACTGCCAGCAGCACAGGGGCAGGAGGGGAATGGGGGTTGTGGTTAGTTCATCTTGTCACCTCTGACACTCCTTCCTCCTCACACTCTTCTGCTTGAGCATGGGGTCCTTCCCACAGGAAACAGTGTTCCACAAACTTCTGCAATATGAGTCTTCCTTGCGGCAACAGTTCTTCATAAGCTGTTCCAGCATAGATGCCTTCCACAAAATGTAGTTCTTCAGGAACAGACTGTTCCAGCATGGGTCCCCCACAGGGTCAAATGTGCTGCAGGCAAACCTGGGCTTCTCTCTCAATGGAGGCACAGGTCCCACCAGGAGTCTACTCCAGCATGAGCTTCCCAGTGAGTCACAGCCTCCTCTGGACATGCACTTGCTCTGGCGTGGGGCCCTCCATGGACTGTAGGTGGGTATCGGCTCCTCCATAGACCTTCATGGGCTGCAGTGGGACAGATTGCTTCGCCATGGTCTTCACCACAGACTGGAGCAGAATCTGTGCTGCAGCACCTGGAGCACCTCTGCCCCATGATTCTCCACTGACTTTGGTGTCTGCAGAGTTGTTTCATTTATTCTCACTCCTGTGGTGAAAAGCAGCATTTCTTCTAGAGATTAAAATCATAGAGCATAGAGTTCTAAGCAAATAGTTAATTAGCAATTAATGTAATCAATAGATAGCTGGAAAAAAAATGTCCTTAGATTATAGCTAAGTGTAATACGATTCAAAGAGCAACCTAAATATACATTTGCTAAGAGAAATTGAGCATTTAACAAAGGAGCTATTTCAAGCTATGAAGTACATCATATTTTAAAAAAAAATACTCTCATAAACTATGTTTCCATCCATCGTAACTTTCTAGAAGTTCCCTTGGTCTCTCTGGTAAATAGTTAGCATTTATAAAAAGATTAAATAAATATTTATATAATAGATTAGAAGGGATTTCAAGGACTTACTACTGCCTCTCTTTGTTGTAAATAGGATAGATTGGCTCTGATCTGATCTCCTGGGTAAATAATGCATTTTATAACTTTTAATTAAAAATGGGAGAAGTGGAAATACTTTTAAACAAGTACTTAAATATCATGAAGGATTTGATTCAGAAGTGACAAAAGCCATCAGACTTAAAAAAACAAGAAGGATGTTACATCCTTGTTTTCTGTTTTCTTGCTGAGATAAAATGTCAGTTGCTGGAGGTTCCCTTTAGAGCTTGTCCTTTGGGGCAGAGAAATGAGGTCTGGCCTTCAAACTTCCATGGAACACTTTCCAAAAACTATTTTGATCTGAAGCTGAACTAACTCCAAGTAGATACTTTTTAAGATTTACCATATAACATACTTTAGACATCAGCAGAATCTGGAGCACAAATGATAGTGTTACGAAGCTTTTATTTCAATGTGGAAAGAAATAGGTCTGATCCTGCAGAGATTATGTTCACAAATTATAACTTTATGCAAATAAAATATATGCTCTAAAAAAAACAGCAGAAAAGAATTCGATTTTCCGTCTGACTCCTATTTGTAGATGACTTAACCATAGAAGGGAGAGACCTTCAACATCTTCCCAGAACTACAAAAGAATTTACAGTGAGTGTGAAGCAATTTTCCACCCCTTCATTCAATTGAAAAATTATTTCTGGGGAAATATTTTCTGTCTTGAGGTCTTTGTTGTCTTAAAATACTTGGTAGAATGTCACCATTGTAGAAAATAAGTCATGAAGCTGTAGAGTAAAAGTGTGTATCTACTCTATTAGTTATCAAAAAGACATCCCACAAAAGAAGCCTACACAAGTCCAAAAAATGCTTGCCATCTGCTTCAGCCAGAACTTAGGATGCACCACTGCAGAGAAATAGAGTCCTATAAATATTGCACTAGGATAAATGTTACTGGCTATCAAGTCCAGCCTTTAACATAAGTAGCCAGTGTGGTACTTTCTCTGAGTTTAAATCAATTCCTTTTTTTTCCTCTTAGACATGTTTCAGGCTACTGCATTCTGTTGTTAAACATTTATCTTAAATATATTGTTTCTGTGACGATGGGGATTTTTTATCCTCAAATAATTCTCTCATTCTTTGATACAAAAAGTAATAGGATATTAGATATCATCCATGTTCTTCTCATCCTTTTTTTCTTAATAACATAAGCAAACTAAATTAATCTAGTTTTACCACAATACTCTCCCCCCTCAGCAAAGTTAAGTTTTCTCTGTGATGATTCTGGTTTAAAAATGTCTTTCTTGAGACTTTGGTATCCTGTTAATGATCTGCAAGAAATCTTCCACCAAGACTGTAAAATGTCACTGACATGTCTGCCGCTATTTCACACAATTTTCCTGACTACAATAATCTTTTTTTTTTTTAATCGATGTCTGGAACAATGACTCAGAATTGCCTTGTGATGAATTATGAACTCTTTATGTAAGGGTATGGTGTTAATGGTAATTTTTTAAATTTTTTTATGCGCTTGTTATAATCCATCAATTTCCAGTTTTAGTTACGTTGTAAGGTCTGCTGTTGTTTATGCATATTATTCTGAGATTTGTTTATTGGCAGCGCATCCCAAAGTTGTGCATCAGAACCTTTCCTTAGCACAGCTAAGAGCAAAGGCACTGATGTTGTGGACAATATCGTCCACAAGACTGATCCTTGGCAAGTGCTCCTTGCCACCCTTGTCTGACTAAAAGATTTGCTTTTTAACATAAACCAACAAAATCTCCTTTTTTTATTCTTTTATCAATTTGTCTTTATTGACTAATAATTTCCCATGGCATTTCATATTAAAGGTTTTACTTGAATCTGAATTGATTAGACCCATTTTATTTCCATTTTCTGGAAACCAGAGGCCTTACCTGGATGGTATTGCGCAACATATAGGTGATAGACTCACACTCTTCATCTCCTTTTTTATTTGTCTTCATAACTTTCAGTAGTATCTTCTAAAGTATTCCAAAATGCTGCCTACCACTCAATTCAGATAAAGGAGCTGTCATTTTTTCTCTGTTTCTTAAATGTGGGAATTAGACTTGTAGTTCTTTAGACAAGAGGTACGGTTATCAACTTCATAAATACATTAACAAATCTTAGTATTTGGCCTCTATTTAATATGCAGGCTTTTTAGACCTCTGGGATAGATGTCTCCAAACTGAGTTTTACTTCAGTCTTGGACTTAGTAACTCCACTTTATCGTTTCTGATACTTGGCTAGTCATCTTCATCAGTCATACCAAAAAAATAAAGGCACAGCTTTGATTTACGTTTGGATTCATGCTGACACTGCCTTTAAACTTTGCTCCTTCCTTATTGTGTAGTGGGATAGAGGTGGAGGTGAGATGTCTTTTCTTGTCTATTTATATGATTATTTTTATGGTATAAGTTCATTTGTAATTTCTAACTTGGCTTGACTTATACCATTGTTAACTTTATTTGACCATAGAGACCTCTAAGTTCACTTTGCAAGTGTATCTCTTCGTTCCATTCCTTAGTACTGCTTTTGTTCATTCTTTTTGAGGACAGGATTATTCCAATGAGTATACCACTCTTACGTCTACTTTTACCACATATGTTATCACAAGTCTTCCTCACTTTGATCACCTTGAAACTAGCAAATTGAACAGTGGTGGGGTCTATTATTTGGCCCTGGGGCCAGGTGGTGCACCAACGCTATCAAACTCTTTTGGCATCCAAAAAAGGTGCCTCATCCAAATTGCCTATTAGGAACAGTCACGCAGACTTGCTCAGGCACTGATTAGGAAAGCCCTCAGTGGCCCAGAGCAAAATCATGCCAGAGATCCTTTTAACAATGTGAGAGTGAGATAATAGAACACCACAGGCAATGTTTAATTAACTGTAGATATATCACTGTGTTCCCCAGCTCTTCCTTCGCATTCACTTCAAAGAAGGGCAGAATCCTCAACATCTTAGAATGAGTTTCACACCTTTTGGAGTATATCTGAAAGCTTAATCATCCATAAAAAAAAAAAAAAAAAAAAAAAAAGTATTTGGGAACAATTTACCATCCTTTTTAGAAAAAAAAAAAATGCCCAATTTTCATGATTTCAAGAAACATCTGGAAAACACTAGGCAGCAACATACTGAAGATTTAGAGAGCTGAAATAGTCCCCTATTTAATAGTAAATGTCTGGTGAATTTGATGAGAGAGGTCTAATTTACAGCTTTGAATATTTGAGATTGTAGCCCATTTGAGACTACAGACTTCAGAAAACCTCAACATTGCTGAACATCATCTGGCTTGCAACCAAGCAGATTTCAGATAAGTTCTTAGTCAACCTACTTTGTATGTAGCGTCAAGTAGGAAGGCTGTAGTATCTGAGGACTCTAAATAGGTAGCAAGGAATCTGGAACAACTTAGAGAAACCCTGAGCCGGCCCTTCTTCATAGGACCTGAAATCATATCATAATATAATTTCAACTTATTTTCACGTGATGGAAAGAATTAATGTTGTATTCAAAAGTATATAGAAAGCCTGCCTTCAGATCAATAGTATGAAATCACTGATAGGCTGGTTGTTTTTTTTTTTTTCTATTTGCCAGTGGATCAAGTAAAAATATAATTCACTACATACACACAAAACTTTCCATAAATGGTATTCTGAAGTATGATTGATATTTTCACTTCATTTCTATACCAGTAGCCTTATTCAAGACTGAAGAAATAAAAAAGGTGTTTTCAGTATTTCCTTTTGCATTTTCAGTCAAACTACTGACCTAATTTAACTGTAATCTTCATTTTTTTTTCCAGAGAAAACTGAACTAGAACATGAATCAGCACATATGCTTCTCAGTCTGCAGCATCTTCTGATGTGAAATATCAGACCGTGACAGGTTATGATTAACTGAAAGCACAAAGCAACAAAAGTAACATTTGGAAATGTGCTTTTCATAGGTTTGAAAGAACATGCAACTACAAGGAAAAAAAGAAAAAAAGAAAACAAAGCATGAGTTATATTGTATATCATCTAAAATTTGAGAATCAGCTAACTCACTCATTGAACTGAAGATGATAGTAGTGCAAATAAAAAGAGAAAAAAAGCTGGTACAAGATAGTAAGTCTTGCATTGTGTTTGAAACAATGATCAATGAGGGGTTTTGGGTGGAGGGTTTTTTTTGTTGTTGTTCATGGTGGTTGTTTTTTTTGTTCTGTCTAACAAGCTTCTCCAGGACATGATTTAGGTCTCCCTGCTTCCCATTGCATAAAAATACCATGTTTTTCTGGACACATTATTTGATTCTATAGAGAACTATAGGATTAACACACAAAGAATTTCAAAATAATAGACCTATCACTTTGGTTTAGTGTGTACTTTTTCCTCCCAGGCACTCCTCTGTAGTGGAGATGCTATTTGTGCAACTGTTACCATTAGCTTTTTATTTCATGTAGCTGTTATCAGTAGCTTTCAGAAGAAGTTTTGAGGACAGATCACTGAAGATATTTTCTTTCAATTTTAACTGAATTAGCTGGATTGCTGAATAATTTTCATATTTTACATAGCTCTTTCAATCCTTCTATAGAGATTGTATTTATTTACTTATTATTTACTTATTGTGGAAGTATTGCTGTAGAATCTTGGATTTCCACCACATTTTCATGGCATGAGTTGGCCTTGGCTGTCTGCCATGTGCACACCAAGCCAATCTTTTACTCTCTGTTGTCAATGGAACAAGGGGATAAAATATGAGGAAAGGCTCAGGGGTCAAGATAAGAACAGGGAGATCACTCAGCAATTACCATCACAGGCAAAACAGACGACTTCAGGAAATTGATTGACTTTCTTACCAATCAAATTCAGAACAGGATAATGAGAAATAAGAACTGTTCTAAAAACACCTTCCTCGCACTTCTCCCTTTTTCTGGCTTTTCAGCCCAGGGGGATGGGAAACGGGAGTTTTGGTCAGTCTGAAACGCTTCATCTCTGTCATTTCTCCCTCAAACTCTTCCTCTGTTCCATCATGGGGTCCCTCGCACAGGAGATGGTCCTCCACAAACTTCTCCAACATATGTCCATCCCACAGGTTGTAGTTCATGAACTGCTCCAATGTGGGTTCTTTCCACAGGTTGTAGTCCTTCAGGAACAGACTACTTCAGCACAAATCCCCAATCAGGTCGTAGGTCCTGCTAGAAAACGTGCTCCAACACGGGCTTCTTCCTTCATAGAGTCACAGGTTCTGCCAGGAGCCTGGTCCAGCACAGGCTTTCTATGGGGTCACAGCTCCCTTCAGAGCACATCCATTTGATATGTCATGGGATTCTCCATGGGCTGCAGGGTGGATATCTGCTCCACCACAGACCTTCATAGGCTGCAGAGAGACAAACATGCTTCACCATCGTCTTCAGGGCTGCAGGAGAACCTTTGTTCCAGTGCCTGGATCACCTCCTCCCTCTCTTCCTTCATCAACCTCGGTATTTGCAGAGTTCTTTTTCTGACTTATTCTCACTCTTCTCTCCCAGCTGCCATTATGCAGCTGGTTTTATCCTTCTTAAATGTATTATCATGGAGGTGCAACCCACCATCACTTGATGGGCTCAGCTTTGGCCGGTGGTGCATCCATCTTAGAGCTTGCTAGAATTGACTCTGTCTGACATTGTGGAAGCTTCTGAATCTTCTCACAGAAACTATCCCTGCAGCACATCTTCTCCCAAAACCATTAGTGTGATCTGCAATGAGGCCATCTGATCATGTGTTCAGAAACTTTCCTGGTTTTTTTTTGAAGTTGTCATTGTGTGTACGTACCAAGGAAGTAGTGCAAATTTATAAGGGTTCAGTGGTTATATAGTTAGCATTATGTTGAAAGATGACTGCTGTTCTCTAGAAAGTACAAAATATGCCTACTCTGGATATCTAGGTTTTATTTTGACCAAATAAACACAGCCAAAGAAATGCCAATTAAGGTACTCCTCATTGAATTTTAGCTCGGCAAGACTTTCCTTGCAAAATCTGTGAACAGGTTCAACTTTATCTTGCTTTGCTTAACCTGGGTGAAGCACCTTCCAATTATCTGATTTCCTACTCAGCTTAACCTCACATCCACAGCTTAGAATTCATTTTTTTGGTCTTTGTGGCTATATTTACTTTTTTTCCATGCAGGAAGAAGTATTTTCCTTGTTATGGAGTGTAACAATGACACATAAATAACCGCAGTGGTCTAGCAGAATCAGGAAATCTACAGTGATGGCACCTGACATACCCTTCCCACCTGCGAGTGTATTAAACTACATTAAAAGACTGCAAGAAGTTGGGACCACAGTGAAGATTATGGATGGAGTGTCAGGCATTATTTTAAATCTTCTTATCTTCTGTAACTTAAAATTCTTGAAATGTACTGGGGTGGAGAACTGGGAGGTAGCTCTGAAAGGTGCCTAAATGAAAAATGTTTAGTTTTTTTTCCTATGAAGCAGGATAATTTCTGATACTTATTCAGAGTAATACCTGTTAAATGTAGTAGCAAATGTAAGATTTTGTGTTTCTGCTGTTATCAGTCCTGCAGAGCTAGCTACAGCTCGGTAAAAGTGGAGGCTTCTCCACAGAAATAACCGAAGTAACACTGACTGCAGTCTAAGGCAATCTGAGGCAATGATCCAATTTATTGATGTCCTCAGGTCACGTAGGTGCCACAGCTGACATAAACTGAGGGTAATGTGACCACACAGCTGTCACCAAGGGAATGGTTAAATCAACAGGGTTGCAAAAATGTACACGGGGGTATGGTCTGACCTGGAGAACATTTACTACAAAGAATGAAGAAGGAGGTCAGAAAAGATTGGGTTTGACACCTCAAGTTGGATAGAGAGGGAAAAACACAGGTATAATTTTGTTAGCATGCTCTGCCCATCACTGGGTCCTTCAGTGCTGGGGTCACTGCCACCTGTCAAAACACAAGCATAGGTTGTGTCCTTTTGGAGGAATTTGAGACTGCTTGAAAGAAGTTAGTCTCAGAGTGCAGACTTATAATACTCTGCCCATCTTTACAGTACACAGTTACCTAGTGACATTTACAGCCCTTCCTAAGGGTTTATGTTCTTTGTACCATGCAGGAAGAAAACCTCATGTTTAAGAAGGTGAATCACAGAAAATAGCACACAGAGTAATGAACATCTATGCCAGAGGATACAAAATGATGAGAACAAACACATATAATAAAGTGTACCTCTCTCTCAGAGTTAGACGTTTCCCTTCAGGCCAGCAGAGGTTGTCTGTCCTCAACAGGAATTCAGCCCCTGAGCTGAGTGCCTGTGAAAACTCCTCAAACTCAGCTGGTGCAAGGGTTGTAAAGGCTTTACTTTCTTCCTCTTCCACTCCTGTCTGGGGCAGTGGGAATGATTTAAGCATTATCATGTAAGGAATTTTGAGGCAGGAAAAATCTCTGCCATTTAAGCTGTTCCACTTCACATGCACTAATTAAATATTCAGTAGTCCAAAGAAAACATAGGAAAAATAACTTTATAGGCTACGGGTAAGAGCTTGTTTATGAAGAGGATGTCTAAATTCATATACCTTATCTCTTCTTTCCATTTCTGCCTTGCTTAAAGTTTACAGGTTCACCCTCTCCAGGAAATTAACTGTTAGGTTTTTTCCCAAGCAACATGGGACAGCCAAAGGCATTGGATACCAGAATATGTGTGTTTTTTTCAGTGAATTATCCTCCCTTTTGGTTTGTAGATGATTTTTTTTTTTTTCAATGTTCTTCATTTTCCTTATTGTTTCATAGGAAAACATGCACTTTTCCAAAACAATTAAATAAATTAGTAACAGTAAATTTTAGCTCTGTAAGACAAGACAATAAATATTGCTGATTTTTTTTTCCCCCAATTTGTTTCTATTTGGAGTTTAAGAAACTTAGGCACAATTTCTTTAATGATTTGACACCAGATTATTGCTGAGTTTCCAGAAGTCCCTCATAACTTCACTGTAAATCCATGCAACATATGCCTGAATGGTACAAACTATGAGATTAATACCTGAGAAGAGATACTTAAGCATGCAAAGATTACAGTGGGAGGTGCGGGTCCAGAAAATCCCATAGGTGGGGTATTTTTTGCCTCTCAAAAAGTATGTCTAAGAATCTGTCTCAAACAAGAGGGATTTCTTACCGTCTTGATTAAAGGTTAGAATGTCCCTGGAGTCCTTCTAATAAAAAAACTAGCAAACCTACTCATACATTAATTCATTGACCTTATAGTTGAGAAAAATTATGTAGTTGTTCAGGCATTAAAAGGAAAACCATACTGAGATTATATACCTTTAAGAATGTTTCACAATCATTAATAAAAAACTTTTTCCTGCTCTTTCTTTGCCTGACATATCTGCCTTTTCCCCTTAATGCCTCAGAATCTCTTGCCAGTTCTTTTCTTTGGCTAGATGTGACTTGGTTTTAATGCTTGGGGTTTTTTTTTCACTACCCAAATTTGCCCTGCAATAGGGAAAGGGGCAACGGCCACAAGCTGGGGCACAGGAAGGTCCACTTCAACATGAGGAAGAACTTCTTTACTGTAAGGGTTCCAGAGCTCTGGAACAGGCTCCCCAGGGAGGTTGTGGAGTCTCCTTCCTTGGAGACTTTTAAAACCCATCTGGATGTGTTCCTGTGTGACCTGCCCCAGATTAGATGTTCCTGCTCTGGCAGGGGAGTTGGACTTGATGATCTCTGGAGGCCCCTTCCAACCCCTTACATTCTGTGATTCTTACCATGAAACTGGTGGCAGAAACACTAAAGAAGATAATGGTATAGATTGTAAGAACAGGACAAAAAATCGTGCTTCTGACTTAATATTTGTCTTCAGAAAAGCCCTTATTTTTACTATCCTGAGTTTCTTGTTTTCTTGGGTAGTACTGTACTGACACTAATCATAACTACTCTACTAGTCCCAGAGATAAAGAACTGAAAATAAGTCACGTCTGCATTCAGACTTAATTTTCTCCTGTTAGGGTTTGCATATCTTTTGTACACAGCCTTGTAAACACATTGCCTAAGCTCTGTGCTATCAAGCAAGCTCAGATCTGACAGCTATCTAACTTGAGTAAGGCACAGTGATTTCAGCAACGTTTACACCAAGCATAGCATCCTGCAGCTGGAGCTCTCTGGCATTGGCTATGTAGAATGCATGAGATACTTTGCAAATAAGTACATTATTGTAACATCAATATGAAAGGTTCACAATAAAAAAGACAAAACCCAAGGAAATAAAAGAACAGACCCTGATCTGAGCAAATGCAGTGTCAACCTAAAACATTGTAATTATGAAACAATAATGTGATAAACGTCTGAATATTGAAAAGAGCTCTAAAGTAGTTCTTAAGTAATATATGGACACATAATTACGTGTTAGATTTAAGTCAACAGCAAAACGAAATCTAAAAATGTATATGTACATGTATTTAAATGAATTAACAGATTAATCTATGTTTTGAGGTTGTCATTTGGTTTATATCCAAGGAGCGATGAGAGTAGGCAATACCATCCCTTTTAGTTACTATAATACTGTAGACATGATCCTTGCTAGGAAAGGTGATATACATTCATTAGAACACAATGGTACAACTTTTGAGAATCTAAATTCAGGAAAGCAATGAACATCATGAAAGACTATTATAATAAACCATGTCAACCATCTAGATTAAAACACTATGGTCTCAGTTTGGGAGAAATAGAAGGAGGGCTGTGAGGAGCCTGGTTCTGGGCAACACCAGAAGCACTCAGAGGATCTGGAAAGTCATCTTCAGTATGAGACGGTACCTACTGCGAAGTTTCTGAAACTTCTGTTTTTGTTGGCTTAATTCCACATCAGTTTTAAAAGAGATGTATGGAAATTGCTGACAGTATTAACAAAGTAGCACTTTCCCTGCTTTTCAAGCATCAGATGCACCTGTTGTGCTCTATATAACAATAACAAATATTATACTAAGTATAAAACTCAGTGGGTCTGATTCTTAACCACTTTACTGCTCATGCAGCCATTCAGTGTCCAACCTAACATGTAGGCGCTTGAGTGGCCCAGTGTTTTTGGGTGGGACTATTTGCTTCATCTCCCCTAGGGAACTGATTTAGTGCTAGCAAAGCAGTTGGCAGGATTCCTGCCTGGTCAGCCGTGGGAATGGTGCTGGTAAAGCCTTCTGTTTTCGCTAAAGTCTCTATTTTGGATTTCAGGGTCTGATTTGCTCACTCAACAGTGGCCTGTCCAGTGCTATTGTACGGGATGCCATGCACCAAAGTAATTCCCCATTTTAAAACAAATGCTTGGATCGATTTTGAGACAAAATCTGGGCCGTTCACTGTTTTGATTTGTTTTGGAATGCCAAGCCACGCCATGGCAGTCAGCCAGTGCTGGATGGTTGCTTTGGAGTTAGCTTTCAGGTGTTGTGTGGCCACGATCGCCCCGCTTGTATGTGTCTACAGTCACTGCGAGCCACGCTCGGGTTTTAGCAATTGACATAGTGTAAAGTCTGTTTGCCATATTTCTGAGGCTTTGAGGCCCCTAGGGTTGATTCCGCCAGACCACAACGGCGAGTTTTGACAGTGGGGGCATGTAGCTATCACGTGTTTTGCATCTGCGGCTGAAATCCCACATGTTTTTGCTAATGCTTTAGCCCCAATGTGGAGAGATTCATGTAGCTGACGGGCATGTTGCAGCGTCCACAGTCCTTTAGCGGCGGCGTCTGCCTTCTCATTGCCAATTTGAAAGTACCCTTTGGTCGGGTTGTGGCTGTTAACGTGGATCACAGAAATGGTGCCTTTTCGCGAAGTGCCTCCTCGAGCATCACAGCCACTGTGGATGTGGCCACACCATGGCCACACCATGTCCTGCCATATCTAGGCATAGCTTGGCTACAAATATAGAGTCAGTTACAATGTTGAGGTGTTCTTTTGGGAACAGCCTGCATGCCAGTACTATGGCTGCTGCTTCGAGCTGTTGGACAGAGAGTGTAGGGTCGGTTGCTTTGACGCACTGCCACAGTTCTCCTGACTGCCAGACTGCCGCTGCAGTTGAGGTGAGCAAGGATGCGTCTGCGAAGATCGTTGGTCCTGGTCGTGGTCGGTCGATGATTTTTGGTGGGAGGTCGATGTCGACAATTGCGAGCAACTGAGTCCAAGGGGGTTTCGCTGCGTAGCAAATTTCTCCTCCAAACCCTGTGAGGGCCAAGGGTAGGTGCTAATACCCTATCAACAGAGGCAGGACACTTGAGGCTACCTACTTTCATTTAGGCTCCAGACTAAAACAAACTCTCCCCAGGCACAAGAAACGCTTTCCCGGTGAAATCGGTGTGCAAGAGAAAACGTCCGGGCCCTTATCTAAGGGAAAGGAGCTAGCCCTGAATGAAGTTGATGGATTTGAAAGTCCCCTAATGACTCCTCAGCAGAGGCAGGAAACATGGGGCTACCTGCTTACCTTTAGGCTCCAGACTGAAATATACTCTCTCCAGGCACGGGAGAGCTTTCCCGGAGAAATCGGTGTGGGAGTGAAAAGGTCCGGGCCCTTATCTAAGAGGAAAGGACATAGCTCTGAATGAAGTTGATGGATTTGAGAGTCCCGAAATACCCTATCAACAGAGGCAGGACACTTGGGGCTACCTGCTTTCCTTTAGACTCCAGACTGAAACATACTCTCTCCAGGCACGGAAGCGCTTTCCCGGAGAAATCGGTGTGGGAGTGAAAAGGTCCGGGCCCTGCTCTAAGAGGAAAGGACCTAGCCCTGAATGAACTTGCTGTATATGAGAGTCACCTAATGCTATCTCAAGCAGAGGGAGGAAACTTGGGGCTGCCTGCTTTCCTTTAGGCTCCAGACTGAAATATACTCTCTCCAGGCACGGAAGCGCTTTCCCGGAGAAATCGGTGTGGGAGTGAAAAGGTCCGGGCCCTGCTCTAAGAGGAAAGGACCTAGCACTGATTGAAGTTGATGGATTTGCGGGTCCTCTAATGGCATCTCAGCAGAGGCAGGAAACTTGGGGCTACCTACTTTCCCTTAGGCGCCAGACTGAAACAAACCCTCTCCAGGCACAAAAAGCACATAGACTACCAGGTTAGAAGGGACCCCATGGATCATCTGGTCCAACATTTCTTGGAAAAGCATAGTCTAGATAACATGGCTTAGCACGCTCTCCAACTTAATCTTAAAAGTGTCCAGTGATGGGGACTCCACCACTTCCCTGGGGAGATTATTCCAATGCCTGATTGTTCTTGCTGTGAAAAATTTTGCCCCTCAGCTTTGACACAATACTCAGGGGCTGGAAGAAAGTACTTCTGAAATTTTATGTTCTAGGAAATCAAGGCAAGTTGCTTTCCATCTTCCCATATCTGCCCTAAAGAACTAGCTATACAAAATCTGGTAACGAGAACTAAATTTTTTTTCCCCAAAGCTTTCCATGTAAATGCTACATGCTTACACATAAAAGGTATATAACCATCACAGTTTTGTCTTCAGAAAGAAGAACAAAGTTGTGAAAATCAGTAAACAATCATATGATCACACAACTGCTTTCATGATGATGAGGTTATTCACATTTTTAGAGACCAATTGTACCTTCAGTGAAAGCAAATCTAGGCTAAATAGGACTGCAGAAAAAAGGACAGGTGGAGTGGGGAGAACTGCACTGTCCCCACTGCTCTTCCCAGCAGCTGCCCACATCAGACAGTGGATGAAACAGGCCTTGCACCTCTCCAGTACCCTTAGGTGGAGTCACACTGCTTTAGTATACAGGGAGAGCATCCAGACTGCAAAGCCTTCAGGAGACACAAGGGAAGATGTGCAGACTTCCATGCTT
Organism: Merops nubicus; assembly: GCF_000691845.1. Lineage (NCBI taxonomy): Eukaryota > Metazoa > Chordata > Aves > Coraciiformes > Meropidae > Merops > Merops nubicus. The sequence continues at coordinate 21,451 of NW_008602241.1, read as the reverse complement.
TCATATTTGGATATTTCTGCTCTAATTCATAAGGATGAAAGCAATAGGTTAAACACATCCTTTCTATAACTGCTCTGAAGCAGAAGCAAATCTTAACCAAATATTTGAAATAATAAAGAATTATCCTTTATTTATTGTCTAAGCTCCTTCTAAAATTTGGAAAGGTATTTTTTACCAAAGATTAAAAAGAAGGTAGTCCTGCATACTAAAATCCAGAGGAGATGGACTACAAGGGACAAAAAAAAATTGAAGACTGGCATGGAGCTGAGGTTTCCATCATCCACAAAATGTATTTGTGCCTCAGCCTATTTTTGGTTGCTTTTTTCCATTACTACTGTTCCTGTTATTCCTGACAAAACTGGAAATTACCTTTGCCTCAGCTTTTTCCTTATCTGTAGGAGTTTTTGAGGGACAATTCTTTCTCTGAGCTCTTCATAGCATATAAATTGAAGGCCATTGTCAGTGAAGATTATTTTTTAAAAGTTATATATTTAATCCAATCATATTCATAATATATTAGGACACATATATTATCCAGCTATATATTTAGGCTGATTTACAAAGAGATTAAAGAAAGTACTGATATACACCCAACATTTGGAATGTTCCCAAAAAGACCCATCATGTTAGATCATTCATTCATGACATGCAGCCTGAATTCAGCTTAGTTCCACACACTCTAGAGTGCTCTATTTCAGAGTGGACGTTGTTCCAGTTCAGCTAATCCTCTAGAAATGCCATATATGGAAACCATAGTCAAGGCAAGATAAAATATTTAGTCCATGGAACTATGTACTTATTTCACTCAGACCATGCTCCCTGTTAATTCACAACCAGATTGCCAGTCATGGCTAGGGCTGCATTCAATCATCTGTCCTACTCACATGTCAGGTGACTTCCAATGAGGTTTGACATTTATGACCAACCATATTACAAAGGACATGCATAGCATCTAGATGAAACACATGATACTGAGAACATAACCTGGTATCCTGTTATGGATCATTTTTTTCCTAGTAGGAAACTGACTTCACAAGTTCCAATGGTGCTGCTGGTGTAAGGAGATGTTGTTGTCTTTATTGAGGGAGTAAATCAGAATCTTGTTAATTTCAGTGCTTGATTACGTTCCCTGAGATTTTATTATTCCAAAGTTTACATGTAAAATACCAAAAAGACTCAGATCTATTAGCTCCTGAAAAGCACAGGCATAGAGTGTATCAGATCACTAAACATAATGGCACTTTACACTTTTCTTCTGCATTGGAAGCAAAAATGTCTTGGTTTGCCGATTTTTCTGGACACTGTAGCCTATGAAGTTGGCCTTTATTAGCTTACCCTTTTAAAATTAAAAATTGCACACTTCTAACTGATATTTACAAATACTCTAGTACACATAACCCAGCTCATAGCAAATCACAAGTAAATGCCAGTAGATTGTGGAAGAGAAAAAGGAAGTTGATGTGAGAGGAGTAGTATGTGTGATTTAGTAAGCATAAAACTAATAATATTATTTGGCTTTTCATTTGAAGTTATGCTCTGTATTTCCCAAAGTAAGAAAAAAAAAAATATCCAAAACAGAAGAACCCCAGGGGTTTGATAATGAATCCCATGATTCTATCTCTAATATTAGCTACAGATCACAGAATCATGGAATGCTTTAGTTTGGAAGGAACCTTAAATATCATCTAGTCCAATGCCCCTGCAGTGAGCAGGGACATCTTCAACTAGGTCAGGTTGCGAAAAACCCCATCCAGCCTGGCCTTCAATGTTTTCAGGGCATCCAGAGCTTCTCTGGGAAACCTGTTCCAGTGTCTCACAACCTTCTCTGTAAAAATTTTCTTCTGGATATCTAACCTAAGTCTACCCTCTTTCAATTTAAAACCATTATCCCTTATCCTGTCCCTGCAGGCCTTGCTAAAAAGGTCTGTCCCCATCTTTCTTATGGGCCCCCTTTAAGTACTGAAAGACCGCAATAAGGCATCCACAGAGCTTTCTCTTCTCCAGGCTGTACCCAAACTCTCAGACTCCCTCCATAGGACACATGTTCGAGCCCTCTGATCATTTTTGTGGCCCTCCTCTGGACCTGCTCCAAGAGGTTTGTGTCTTTCTTGTGTTGAGGGCTCCAGAGTTAGACATAGTACTCCGGGTGGGGTGTCACCACAGTGGAGTAGCGGCAAAGAACCACGTCTCTTGACACACTGATCACACTTTGTCTTGTTGCAGCTTTGAATACAGTTGATCTTTGGGGCTGTGAGTACACGTTGTCAACTCATGTCCAGCTTTTCATCCAACAATACCCCCAAGACCTTCTTCACAGGCCTGCAAGTATGCTAATGCTTCAGATTCCATGATGAAATATGTTTGGCTACATGAGTGGTAAGCCACATGAAATCCTTTAAAATAAATGTCCTTGAGAGCTGTAAGCTTCATTAACTAAACCCACACATTTTAAACAATCATCTTCCAGTGGCTTCTATGAGACTTTGTTGCACTTTGGTAAAAAAATGGCTTGAGCTTTGGCTAACACAAATTTTCTTTTCATCATTCTTTGTTGCTTAATGTAATATTCAAAAAAGAACCCTCTAATTTGAAATTATATATTTGTAGTGATTTAAGTGGCATTTTCTTGTATACCACCCTCTGAAGAGTTTGCAGTTTCATAACACTGAGACTTGCCTTACTCACAAATTCAATTTCTGCTTTTACTCTTCATTTTATCCAAGTCATTAGTTCTCAGAATTAAACATCATTAGCTATCACAAACAGTAAACAATTGCTCTGCGTATTGATTACATCATAATATGTACTATTAGCTAAAAGAGAGCATTAAGCTCATATCCCCAATGTAATTATGTGCTAGTCTGCTGAATGGTAGCATTTAAAAATCTGAGTGTTCAGGTTGTGATTGATCACAAATGTCTTACCTATTAAGAAAATACAACAACACTTTATCAATAACAAGTTAGTTGCTAAATACACATGCAACTTTCATGTTGAGAAAATGTTTCCTTTTTATTTTCATATATAACTGTCTCTTGTGATAAAATGATAATATGCTTGTCATCAATCCGTTCTAGGACATCCATGAAATTGAGAATATACAACAGAGCTTCCTCAGCATTTGGCTGGAGAGGAGCATTTGGAAATTCAATTAAATTTTTAATCAAAAAAAGGCCTTTTCACATTGACATCTTCCATGGTTTGTATTTATACTCTTTATTTTTAATTCATTTTCTCATATTCTATTTTTTCCTCAGGAGGGATATTATATATCCAACTTGAGCGACATTCTGCTTTTCATATCACACATTTCTCCAGTTGTTACCATTTTAATGATTTCAGCAGAGATTTGTGAGAACAGATAGAATAAGTAGCATTAGCTTTTCAACAGTTCACAAAGGAAAAACCTTTCCTTGGGTGCCTTCTGTCCCAGTGTGCCTTGCTAGCCCTAGCACTTCTGCTGATAAATAAAGAAGATGATGACCTGACTCTCTGCATCAGCAATTTGTTCAATAAGAAGGTGGCTATTTCTACAGTTGTTTACCTAATAAGGACTGCATTTTTATGTCTGGATATGTTTCGGTATTATGCCTGCAATTAGAAATGTTAGTCTAATTCTTAAAATCTCCTGTGACAATCCCAGCAAGCAGAATTTAAGATGATTAAGATAATTCAATGCTTATTGGCAAAGAGGAAAGGAATGTTTTTGCTTCATCTCACTTGCCAGCTGGTGATGGTGAGATGTGAATTGACTCTTGCATCTCCAAAATTCAGTGTCTAAAAAGAATGTTTATTTTATTCTTATTAGCACTTTTCTGGGGCCTATCCCCACTGAGCACCTGCATTAGAGTTTTACTTTTTTGGGTCAGGGGTACTTTTTCAAAATGTTCCTCCAGTGCTCCATATTTATTTTGCTTTGGTGCATGTCACAGAGGTGGCTCAGAGCACTTGATCTGAATTCCCTTTGGATATAGCTGCAGAGTGTTATATGAGTGAGTTCTCCAGGAGTTAGTTAATGCATACCACATGTGAGTGGGAGGCCAGTCCATGGAACCAGACAAGTCTTGGCCAAAAACCTCCTCCTTTCCTTGCTTGTCCATGTATTTATTGTGAACATGGGGTACTCAGCACTGAGTGGTTTGTTCTCCAGGTCTTCTCATATTGCTGCACCTGACTGGGGAACAGAGACATAATTCTTCCTTTTCCTCCTTTGTGTTTAAAAAAAAAAAAAAAAAAAAGTTATGAAATGGAAATTAAATTGCCTGCAAACAAACTCTAGAAATCATCAGTGTCAATCATTCTACACTAATATACATGTAATGAAATGCAAATGTATTTCCATAAAATTAGCATGACTGAGCATAGTTTAATATCTGTTGGACTAGTATTTTGAAAGATCACGATTATAGATTATATATGCACATGTTACATTTCACTTGAGTGAACAAGATTATACAGTTTTTGGGGGAGAACAGCCATCATCAAAACAGGCTGCATTACCCCACTTAAAACTGGTTTATAATTGAGTTTTTTTAGAAAATCCTTTCATATTCAGAAAGATGAGTAGGTTTACCAAACAGCAACAGGGACTTACTGACCTCATCTAAATGGATATAGTCTCATGTGAGCACTTTTAACGCATATTTTATAAAAATGTCAAACAAAATGATTTTATAGAGACAATAGACACCATCAACCCTCATATGTTATTTTCAAAAATATTTGCATATACGAGTAAGATGATGAATGCACTAATAATGTAAGAGAGGAATGAAGCATGCTGCAGAAGATCTAACCAGCTTTCTACATTAAAGATCAAAATAATATATCCTGTTACACAGATCTTCTCTTTTTTTTAATTCAGAAACTATTCAAATGTCTCAGACAGGATTATGATCTCTTTGAACTTTATACCATGCTAATATTGGAGTGCTTGCAACTGAAATATTATAGTTCAGTTCCAACAATCAAACAGGTAATTAGAGGTAAAAGTGTACATACTGTCCTACTTATTCTGTTACTACTTTAAAAAAAAACTGAGAGTCTGAGGTGTCTCTAGAGGGTAATACATCCAAACAAAATACAATAGCTAAACCAGGAGGAATTAATCCCATTTTGAGGATGTCCATCTCTCTCCTCTAGATGAAAAGGGAGCATAACTTGTAATATATACTGAATAGTTAGATAACCATGGTTCACTAAGAAAATTGTCATTCTCAGTGCCTACTTAAAATTTTTGTGGCAGATGAGAAAATTCCCTTAAAAATCTATCAGTGCAAAGTTCTGCTTTCAAGTCCTGACTCTTTCCACTTTTTCACTTATTAGGGATGCACATATATGGCATCACTTCATTGACTTGAATGGGCATTTGATCAGATTTTTGTGCTCAGGTGAATGATGGTCATCATTAACCACTGGCTTTTCCTCCTTCCCAGTCTTGTCTCTATCATTTACAGCTAGAACAAACCCAAATGTCATTAACTCAACGCTGTTATCAATATTGTGTCACAATCTGACTGAGATGCTTGGAAAAGCTCACATCTGCTGCTCTGATGTTTGGATGAGACCAGAGTCAGTGAAGAACCAGGGTCTTCTGGGCTACTGGTGGACCATCAGGTAGCAGTATCTTTAAAGTATTATAATCCTCAGACCACCGCATGGCCTTCATTGCTTTGCTAATTTCCTTGCACCTCTTGTAGGTAGACTTTCCTTGTAGGTAGCAATAATAAAGTGAAAAGGTAAAATCAGGATGATCACTGCTGCCTTGGGCACCATACTAAATCTCACTGCCTCACCTGGAATGTTAAACACGAGATTACCCACTGTTTTTAGCATTTCACCATCAACAGGAATGAAAGTTTTCTGCAGTACTTCCGTACAAATGTTCGTTCTTATTAATCATGGAATCAAAGGCAAAGAAGGTTACCCAGATTAATCTTTCTGATTTTGTTGTAGGGTTTCAGCTACTCAGTGTATGGAAAAGGCAGTACATCCTTCCCAAAATTGCATTGTGTAATATGTTTCTTGTGCTGAGGACTCCAGAGAAGTACTCAAGGTAGGGTCCCACCAGAGTGGAGTAGCAGCAGAGGATCACATCCCTTGACCTGCTGGCTGTATTCAGTTTGCTGCTCTTTAACACAAGTGTGTAAAACCATTTTGCAAAATGACTGGGACTCTTTTTTCTTTTATGTGACTTCAGAGATGAACTTATATCCTTTCAACTATTAATTGGCCACATATCGAAAACTTATGAAAAAAAAACCACTAAAAGAATCTAGGATTTTAGCAATATTTGTTGTTTGGGATTTTTTTCTAAGTAAAAATTCCTTTTAAATCAAAGAAGAACAGAGAGTAATATTTTATTAATATTTCAAATAGTTGAATTGCTAATCTAATTTATTCTTCTTATTGTTTACTTTCACAAAAAGCATTATGAAATAACTCCTCTATATGTAGAAGGCAAGTCTGAGTAACACACATACGCAGTGTTTTAGTTAGAACAGTTATACTTTGCTTGTAAAGTAATCTATTCTTAAGTTATGTGCAAATGTCTTCATGTGCAAATTTTGTATCACAGAGATTATTTTGTGGTTTGGGCAAGTTGGTTTTTTTTTTAATTTTAGGGGGTTTCCAGTGGTTTGTATTGTTGTTTTTCCCTGAGATCTGCTCCAAAATTCACCAGAAGTTTAGGTTTTACAACAGAAAATTATTTCAGGGCAATCTCAGCTACATCTGAAATAATAAGTCCTGATGTACCTCAGGTGCAGAATGAGTTTGTACCCAGCCAGAGATGTCCACTGCTTTGAATTTCAGAGGGCTTATTAGTGAGAATTCAGTGCTGTACCTAAGCAGGATAAATCTGGTTTTGCTACAATATACTTGAGCTAAGCAACTTTTCTAGCTCCAAAGTGACGGATTTTCAGGGTCGTCTTACCTTTATAAATTGTAATAGACTGGAAGTAAGGTTATGCAAATGCTTTCAAGGCACTATCAGGGTATTATCAGAATTTTTCCATTGCCTGGACTATCCCAACCTTCTTTCTTTTTTTCTTTTTAGGTTAATCTAGAGAGTTATCCTATCAAATATCCCACAGCCAAGGGATAATTACGTCCAAACCAAACAACAAGCCTATCTGTTGTGACAAGCAGAGCCTGCCCTAGATAGGGGCCGGTGTTCGGCAGATCTGGTGATGTAACGGAAAGCTCAGACCGCCCACTAGGGGCGCTGTGGGCGGGGCTTAGCATAGATAAGCAATTACAATGACACAATAAACGCCATTTGCTGCATCCTCCACATTGGAGCCTATGTCTTGATGGCCCCCGATGGCAGAGGTTGAGTTGCCGCGATCCCAGGTCCGAGTGTTGGTGACAACACCTATCTTCTCAGTTTGATTCCTCTCCAGCCTGCTGGGCTCAGTTCTTCAGTCCTTAACACAACAAATTCCAATTACAAATTTAACAAAGTAGAGTCAGCAGTTCTTTTAATCCCTGCACTAAGTATGATGTGTTTAAGATATCATCCTAGCCCTAGTATTCTTGCAGATTTGATCCATAAATCTGGCTCTGTTGTTTCAATCGCCTACCCTAACACAACCATTAGCACACAAGTGCAGTGACTATCCTGAGTTCCAATGTCAATTAAAATCCCAATGCCACTGATGGCTCTGCATGCTTTGTAGGAGCTGTCAGTGAGCCAATATTGTCAGACTTGATGCTAATCCTGAACCAAATTCTGGCATTGTTATAACATAATACTGCAATGATCTTGATTAACCCGAGCAGTGATCACAAACATATAGCTCACCTGTGTTCAGTGCTTTCCAGTCTTACTCTTCTTTCAGTGGCAGTTATCTGGATCTTAAGAACAAATTGTGGGGCTTTTACCTGATGCTAGTTTATTCTTATTCAAGCAATTAAGATAACTCCTAGTTAAATTCAGGCTGTTTTCCTAGAGATGGGTATTGTCTGACACAAATGTAACCCTGTGATTGACATAAACCTGGTTTAGACCCAGCCAGGAGTTGGGCACCATGTAGCTGCTCACTCGCCCCCCACCTCCATTCCACAAAGAGGAAGGGGAAGAGGGAGAAAAATACAAAAGCCTGTGGGCTGAGATAAGGAAACTTTAATACAACAAAGCAAAAAAAGCAATAAACAACAGTAATAACAATAAGAGTAATGAAACAGTACATAAAGCAAGCAAGACAAAGACAGACCATATTAGCTCTGAAAAGAAAGGCACAGCAACTGCCCGACCACCCAATCCCAGCCATTCTGCCATGGGCATGACATCAGCATGGTATCAAATATACTATTGGCTGGTCCAGTTGCCTACCTTGGCTGTGGCCCTCTGCACTCCCAGTGAAAATCATCCCTGTCCTAGCCGAACCAGAACACCCTGACTTCAATAAAACCAACCAGCAACCCTTCTTTAGGTAGAAAGCACAACACACTTGCTTCTGTAGGCATTGATTCCTACTTAGTTTAACACAATATAATAATTATTGTTCCCACGAGTCCTAAAGCCTAGTGCCAAGCCTACATTTAATATAATCATTTATTAACTCATCTAACCTAGACCTTATCACAAAATATTTCTAAAAGGAACAGCTCCAAGTGCCATGCAGAATTTATACTTAAATTCTCTTACCTCAACTATCCCAAACTTTTGCTATGAGCCTACAACATAGACTTAACACAATAAAGCACTCATTCCTCATAGTCTCAGAATCAATTATAAACTGAACCTGGAAGTAATAATGCAGGAGTTAATCTAGTTCTTCAGTCTCTGCTATCATTAGTTCTAATCTTCCTTGTATCACTCAGAATCCTTCTTCTTCCAGGAAAGTCCTCAGACACCCCAGAATTAACTTCCCTTGCCACAAGATTTCTCATTGTAGTTAGACATGCAGCAATTGCAGGTGCACGTGTGGGACTGTTCCACATCTAAACCCAGCCATAACGAAAATCACTGTAATTCGTTTTCCTCCCAAATACTGTGTAAGGTATTTGCATATGTCAGCAATAACCTTTATTGATCTTAGCAGGACCAAAATATACATCTGGCTCTACTGTTTTAAATTGTACCGTAATTCTAACAGTGGTAGCAGGTATCTCCTTGGCCTGACAAAAACTACTCAGGCATTCTCAGAGAAGTCATTCTCAATACTAACATGGATGGTTTCATGTTAATTTTTGAGTTAGTGACAGATTTTTCTGTATACCGTCACAGATAGAATGACAAGAGTTGGGTGACAGGAGAGTAAAAAAGCATTGGGTGATTTATTGTTCACTCCTATGAGGTTGGAGTAAGAGTTTTCTACAAATTAACGTTTTAAGGACACTGTTAAGGAATTGATGGGTGGTGGTACTGTAGTTTCATTAAGGTTAAGAATAGAAGTACCAAGCATTTCTATATCATGCCAGACCTACAGAGTCAGGATGTCATTTTTTTATGCTTATAACTCTAGTCCCTTCCCCTAGCCCTTGCAGACCTCAGTGGGAAAACCAGGTTCTTCCCCCATGAATGCCAGCAGTCATGAAACAGGTTTCCTGAAAACATGAAACATCCTCCTGAAACAGGTTTCTTCCTTTAATCTACATCTAATGCAAACCATGACTATAACCTTTGTTTAAACCAGTGACAAACTCTAAAACTGTAGCCACTCCAGCTCAGGGGGACACCTCCTGAGGAGTACTTGTGTGGATCCCGACACCAGTGTCTGAGCATTGTCTGCCATGTATTGCTCTACTCAGACAGCACCAGCTCATAGGAGGAGGGTAGGGAGCAGAATACAAACGTTTCTAAGTGCCTTGCTGGTGAGGCTCAGCTGCAACCCTGCCTAAAATCGTGTTAGAAAAGGCATCAAGCTGTATTTCCTTTCAGCCTAGGATAAGTTATCTAAATGGGAAAGAATAGAAATATTTCGATTTCTGTAGGATTCCATTTATTGACTTGTTTGTTGTTTCCTCTCTTCAACATACATTACATGAACATATGCAGAAAAGAGGAGCATTTAGGTTAGTTATTTCAATGAACATATCAGTTTTTGTTCTCCAAGATATAAAAGGTAAGGCAGGGTAAAAGAGGAGTTTTAAAGTAATTAGTTCAAGGTTTTAATTTTTTTTCATCCAAAAATGAGGATCAGTTAGAAAGAAGTAATTACTTCATTTGTTACATTGTTCTTTCTTGTTAAGTTAAAAAAACAATTATGAAAAATGAAGAAATTTTATTGCAATTACTACATTGATTTGATTTTTCTTGTTCTTTGTATTTAAAAAGAGCATGACCGATAAGTTGCTACTATAATCAGTTTTAAGTGAATTCTGTGCTGGTAAATGAGGTCAGGCTAACGGTCTTCATAATTGAAGCTTTCTGAAGTAGTGCTAGTGGGAAAATTGGACCTATTACTTCCTCTACAGAGAATTTTGTGGGGTTTTTGGGTTGGTTTGGGTTTGTTTTTTTTTTTTTTGGTGTAAATTGAAATCCGTCACTTAGTAATATTGGTTTTGAAATGTCACCGTGATTCCCTATAAGACTGAGAATTTAGATGCCATTTTACTACTTTCCCCTATCAGCTGGGTCTAGCTCTGTGGCTATATATTTAAACATATATGCTATGAATTTTCTTAATACTTCTATGATTATTAAACAAAATATTGCCTAATTTAATCTGGTGAAATTTTGTTCTGCCAATGACCAGGCCCAACAAAAATGATACCACCACCAGCAGGAAGATGAACCAACACACAGACTGTATTGTAGACAAGAAGGACATTCAGAAAAATCTGTCAGAAACATCAAGAAAGAGAAAAAAGATTTTGAAGTTAACACAGCCCAATGCATTTACAAATTACAGATGGAGAAAATAAAAATCCTGGGTCCATTCTAAAGTTCCTATAAGTATTTGTACACAAAGATTTTTAGAAGTGTTTGGCTCATTAAATTAATTCTGCTCCCATTAGTGTCAACATACACAGTTGCACAGTGTATCCTGAAGAGTTACACAATGACTTTTGAAATTATGACATCAAGGTAGGTATTGATATCTAACTAATTCAGGGGGGAAAACAAACAAAGCCAAACAACACACCACACCCCAGCCCCCCATCTTTATTAAGTAGTTCTTGATTTCATGTAACCCATATTTGTCTGTATATATATACACAAATTTCAGTTAAAGCTATGTGGATCATGGCAATGTGCAAATAGGGAGGCTGTGAAATTAGGGTTATTAATAAATATGCAAGTCTCATTTGGAAAGATTGAAAGATGGGAATTCAAAGCAACAATACAAGAAGCACTTTCTTTAATACACAGTTCTTGGGATTCGAATGAAGAAAAGTAAATTGAACACCTTTGTGAAAAAGAAAAAAAAAAAATGAAAAAAAAATCACACATGTAGTTTACTTGCACTGAGGCAAACGCCATTTTTTTTTCTAGTCTTCACCCAATATTGTGCAAATATGAAGAAAGAAAGAAGAAAAATATAGATGAGCTTAGATGAAGATGCTTAGATTGCAACAATTATTGTTGCTTTCCTAGTATTGATAGTATTTTCAGTTCTGCCATCCTGCCTTATGTTGTAACATGGAAAAATAATCAAAAGAAAAAAAATATATTTTTTATAATTTAATTATTTGTGAGGTATTTCAACAGCCAAGCTTGTTTAAGGTGCTTATGAGACAAAGGCTGTATGACAGAGACACATTACAAGGCATATATAATGACAGAGGTATACAAAATGGCAGATGCAATTGCAACTTGACATGTTTCACAAAACAGAGCAAGTGGTGGCGAGAACTGTAAAGATATGAAGTAAAAATTGGACAGTGTTCAAAGTTTCTTTCGTTCTAGAGGAAAATGCAATCACTGGGACTCAAATTTAAAAAGTTTGGCATACAAAAGTCTTTAAGCTTTATGTGTATAATAATAGTATCTGTTGTGTGTCAGTGAGGAAAAAGTACCAAGCGTTAAACTTTCATCTTTCATGTCATAAGGTAAAGAGGAAAATTATCCATTGTAATGTCTATTGCTAGGAAGGATTTAGTGAACCGGATCCCAGAATACAAAATAGTTGAGGTCTACACTAGTAAATACTGCCTCGTAAGAGAGGAGGATCTGTAGGGTGATCCAGATGGTGTTCAGGGAACCCATCTGGGGAACAAGGAGGAGGAAAAATCCTAGCTGCTTTTTCCTGAACCACAGGAAAATCCTTGATAGTGGAAATTTTCTTCCTGTCATTCTTCCAGCTCCTGTATGACCTGAACTTAACCGTGAAAACTACAGATTGCATCACATGCTCAGGCACAGTATGTGCATGGAGAGATTTTGTTATGATGTGTAGACAAAGAGAGGTCTTGTTGCCAGGGCCAAAACTGGAACTAAGTGCCAGTTGCTTTACTTCAGGAGGCAAGAGCAAAGCAAACAGAGTATTCTGCCATTTATGACCTTCACCAAAATTATTATTGACCACACTGAAGCATACATGAGCTACCTTAAACGAAAGCATTCAGATTTCCCACTATGGATAGAGCACCACCTCTGATGCTTTTAGAGGAATTAATGAAAGCCCTAAATCTCAGAGCAGTTTCCTGATAGACTTAATGAATAGCTGTCAGCACAACTGGCACTAATTGGCATGCTTTTGGTTACCCTGGAGGGGAAAACTCCAAGTGGATAGTAATCTCACTTCTTTGGTTTATAAATGTTCAGAGTCAGACTGACACTTCGTATCTGGGGCAGTACACTGATATTTGTACTTTTGTTTCTGTGCTGTTCCTTGTTCTGTGAACATGCAGCAACCATGATATTTCCAAAAAGTCAGTAAGTCAATTTGGTGTTTTTCCAGAACACCCAATGGAAGGGTTTTAAAAAAATTATTGTGTGGGCAGGAGGCAAAAGGAAAAGCCTTCACCTTATATATAAAAATAAGTTTAACATACATATGATACTTACAAAATAATTTAATCAATCATCTAACTACTGTACTAATTTAAATAAATCTTGACACAGTTAATTCTGCCCAGAGAAATTGTTATGAAGTCTCTGGCTTTTAAAGCTTTACCACAATCAGAAGTCCACTGAGGATGAGATTTAAGTGCAGGCTGAAGGTATGATGTTTTTCATGGAAGGTTATTTATGTTAAGGATTGTCCCCAGATTTCTTGTTGTGCTTATAGGCCTTTTGTCCTTATAGGCCTCTTCTTCCTGAAACAGGTAACTATGGCAGGAAGATGTCAACTGAAGATGAGACATCATTCTCAGTAACTTTATTACATTGCTTAAATCAAAAAGTTAGTCATAATGTTTTGTATTTAGTAGAAAGTAACTCAAATTATTTTATAGACCCACTTTGTTAACAGCATCTATACCAAAGGTTGCCATATCTTCAGTCTTTCTTGGCCAGCTCAGTATCAGTTGTCAGGTAGCAGAAATTGACTAGTTTTTAACATTTTATTGGGCACTTAATTTGGTCTTGTGGATTTTGGCCAAGGTCTGGAAGTAAAAAATTACAGAAAAAAAAATCTTAATGTTAGTAACAGCAGGTTCTTCTACACACAACTATACATTTCCTGTTGATTATCTAATTATTGAGACCAAGTATAATCTTTTAAAAATTCAAAATTGCAAAGAAATCAAAATTTCCTATCAAAATGTAACACTTTAAAAATAGAAAACTAAAAATGCAAATATAATATACTAACATAATTGAATCAAAAGAAAATGGAATGTAATTATCTTCTTGGAACAAGGGTTTTGTAATTATAATGGTGGCTGTATTAAGCAGACGTCATATTAATACTATACTAAAATGCCTTATGGAACTTTCTCACATAACAAAAAAGTTACTGAAGACTGGTAAAACCAAATGTTAAAAGAATAAAATTATCTTGCTCATGACTGAAGTCTGGCTGGATTAAAAAGGGCTAGAAATAGTAGTGTGAATTAGAATGTAGAATGTAGAATTTTAATTATTTTTTAAATTCCTGGAGGATAGAGAGAAAATATGTATTTTAAGACATGTTAAAAACAAAGGGTGTCCCTTGACTTTTAAAGGGAATGTAAGTGTTGTTCAAGCACATCCAGTGCTGTTAACCTGCAAAGCCATCCTTTCAATGGCATACCCGAGAAGGCATCAAGTACTTGCAACTGGAAATTCTGTACATCAGATTAGATGCAGTAATATTTGAAGCTTGTCTGGATAATGAGAGCGAAATCCACTGTGCTTTGTTCCCTTGTGAGTGTAAAAATGGCCGTATTTCAGACATGGGTCTCCATTTATTGCCACAGTAATTTGGCTTTGCTGTGTGGGAAACCTCCAAGTGCTGCTTCTTCGATGCACTCCCCAGAGGATGAGCACTGATGTCCTCTTCCTCCTTGGTTGATGGGCTGCCCAGTCTGCTCCTGGGTACTCCTTTGGCTCAGCCCATATCTCTCTCACCAGCAGCAGAAAGTATACTCTTTTTCAAAGACTTCGGGTATTTAAGATGGTGAAATTCAGGGCTGTTTTGTAGCCAGATTTTCACTGGGTCTTGTTTCATTTTCACTCCTGCATAATGCATGAAATGGCACATAAGAAAGCAATATTTAATGAAAGCAGAAGCTATAAATAAACATGAAAACTTACCCACATATTTTCTTACAGGAAATCAGATAATAGAATCAGTGTCTCTTATGGTAAATGGATTCTTGTCTTTTCAAGCCCTAGTCCTATGAATATTTTTCATGACAATACTTTGAGTGTTTTAGTACCTACAGCTACCATGTTTGGAGTAGTGAAAGGATATTCTTGCCTAGAGATATTTTCAGAAGAAATTAGGTGCTCTTAATCCTACCATTAGCAGGATCACCTGATGAATGACAGAAAGCTTAAAGATTTCAATTCACTTTAATTTTTAGTTCTATGTAATTCAGTTCCACTGGATCAGGCCTTATCATTTCATAATTTCTTGCCTTCTGCTTGAACAAAGCAATGAACTCAAAAGATCTTTTAGTCATAATGAACACTGAATTACATTCCCTATTCAGTTTTTGTATATTGGCAAGATAAAATTATATCAGGATTTGAACTATTTCTGAAAGCATGCTTGACTGATCCACTAAATTTAATATACATATATATACATAAAAGTCTAAAAAAGAAATACTCTGCTCTATGGTTTTAGAAAAGTTTGGCCTGACAATGTATCTTTAATTGAAGCAGCTGTAAAATTCTAACATACTTAAGTCTATTTTAGTTGAGTAGATTCTTTGCTATGTAGAATAATGCTTCATTATAGAAAAGCCTCCTAGGAGAGAAGTTGTTTAAAGCATAATGATTCATATTAGCTTTTCAAAGGAACTTGGAATAGTCAGTCACCTTTGATCTTGTTTAGTACACTAAAATGAGCATTCTGTATATCAAATCTGCAAGCCATGGGAAAGGAAATTGAATAAAATGGATTATTTCCTGTGTGAGGTCATTTGACAGATTTAGTTCTAAATTCTTTCTCTCAGGTGCTGCATGAGATACTAAAAGCAGGAGAACAGACAAGCAGAAAATCCATTAGCAGCTGACAGAGGCTGAGTCAAAGTCAGGTATATTTTTCATAGAAGAAGAACAATAAGGCAAGTAATGAAGCTGCTAATATTTTAAAGAGACTGCAGTTTGATCTTGCTTCAGTCAAAAGGTATACCAGCACCCATGCTAACCCAAATCCCTGCAGTGCTCTCTCCAGGTTGTCTGTGAGTCTCAGAGAAGGGATGTGTGTTTTCAGTAATTCTCTTTCATATTGCCAAAAAAATCAGATTAATCCCTGAAGTTTTTAACAGGTTAGGAATATGGATGTGTGGTCTCAGGTTGCTCTTCTAGCTGCATGGCTTTTTTTCAAGTCACGTTTTCATCAACACTGGAAGGGATATTACATTTCCTTTAAAACACATTTTTTTCTTTCTACTAAGTAATTTTGTATCTGTATTTGATTTGCCTGATTTCTTTGGTGAAATCACAGAATGATTTGTCATTCTTTCGTTATGCCTCAAATGTGGTGACTGAACATGTCTAAAAACTTAAAAAGGAGCAAGTGATTTACCATGCTGCAGTCTTATGTTTTAAAAGTTCAACACATGCAACCTCTAACATACACTAACTTCTTGGAGGGAGCATAGAAGAGAAATGCTGTAGAAATTTTGTTAACAACGTATCTGTTTACAGACATTTAGTCTGTGTGTTATATTGAAAATTTTAGCAGATTCAAGAATTCAAGACTATTCTAAAGCTTTATAACACTACTATAATCTCTATAAATCCTGGATGTGTAAATTCAGACTCATTTGGTGATCTTCAGAATGGTAATATACCCCTGGCAATTTCTGAAAAGTTGTTCATATAGGACTTTAATAGTGCAATATGAACCACTTCCATGTAAAATTAAGATTTTAGTTTTCTTTAAAATATAAAAAATCAGAATATATTTGGATGGAAAAAATGTACCTTCATATCTAGCAATAAAAATGAGGTTTATACCTTTTATTTTGAAGTGAAATAGTTTTCCAATACAGAGAAGTCATCTATATCTAACCACCACAAAACTGTTTCTTGACCCTTAGGCATCCCGTATCTTGTACCTTTCTTTTGATTCAATTATACATTTTCATAGTTTGGTGTTTACTCACTATTTCATCAACATTAGTGATCATTTGACTTTATTTCAAGAGACCTCCACATTTTCATTCCAATATCCTTTTTCTCATCACCATGGGAACCAGCATCTTTTTATCCTTCAAGAAAATTATGGTTTAGAAAAACTCTTGTCCTTGTAATGTAAATTCACAGGTGAGAACAGTGAGTTAAGTGAATAAATTCTGTATTCTTAACTCATTAACAGTTTTACTACTTGCAGTGATACATCATCTCTGTTGGTTAGGTCTACACTTTAGTCAAAGGTACCATTGCATCTCCTAGAAATGCAGTTGCAGCGGCCAATGGAATATTCATTATGGTATTAGCACTGGACAGAGTCTGCAGCAGCAGTGGACTCCACAGGTGTTATAAAAGCTGCTCAGTAAGTCTTAGCAGCTGAAGCAGCTGTTATTACCATTCAGACCTGAAAATTTTAGAGTTGAGTATGCCTATGCAATCTGCAGCTACAATAGATACCCTTTCACACTGTGAAAGTTATTTTGGCAGCCATCTCTGCATTTTTCTCATTTAGCAGTTTGCATTGATAAATACTAGGGAAACAGGGGGGAAAAAAAAATAGGGGAACTAGAGCAGTAGATGTCATTAGAGTTAAGATGAAAAAAAAGGAACAGTGGAAGGGAGACCAATACCATTTTCAAGGCTTAAAAGAAATTTAAATTGCCCTGAAGGATAAATAGAAGAAAGACAAGTGCATTCCCAGAACAAATTGTTGTGGGCTGGGTTTCTCTCTCCTTCACAGACACTTGTTGTAGGACTCCAGGGCTGACAATTTCTCAGAGGCCATCACAGTAAAGAAACTACAGTGAATTGGGGAAAAGATAGCTTAATATTTGACTGCTACCTTGAGGGACACCTAAGCTTTCAAGTCCATGAGCTACAACTTTCAGATGACATGGTGATATCAACTCATGGTATAATGCACTTTGCTTCCTCATGGAATTGTTGTTTGGATTTTTTTAGCAAAATGTCACAGCTACTCTGATGTATGAGAGAAGGGGGTGAAGGAAGGAAAGAACTATTATTTCCTAAGCAGCCCAATTTTGTCACTCCGTTTTCTGGTGACTCAGCTTCTCGCTGAACACGGTGGTGTACACAGCTCCCATTTCTATGCTGGGGGAGAAGGAAATGGGTTTGGCTCCGAATCTTGGGTGGCTGAAACATTCCTCAAGACAGCTGTTTTCTATGTGCAGGTACACAGTGAAATACAGACTTAGCTTCTAATGGGACACCCCAAGCACTACAATGACGTAAATATTAACAGTCCATCACATTGCATTCTGCCCTTAGAAGTAACCATGTTTCCCAGTGTGTGTGTCTACAAATCTCCTCCTGTCAAAAGCTTTTGATCACTAATGTCTGTGGAGCTAAGCTTGAGACAGCATGGGGACTGTGCTTAATGCATGTTGGTTTAGTGCCTTTCCCAGCAACACCCACCTGACACAAAAACCTAGGTCTTTAATCTTAAAAATGGAAACACAGCTTAGATATTTAGGTGGGATATATTTCAACTAGCCTTTAAAGAGATCAACAACTTGGTGCATTATGTCCATGTCAAAATAAAATCCTCAGACTCCATTTCATGTGTCAGAGCTTATGTCTTTTCTACAGCAAACACAGTATTTCTTTAAGTAAGCAGTGTAGTCATATTTGGATTTACTAACATAATTAAAAATTACTCTCATCTATTGATTTTGGTTTTGTTTCCTGGCCCCTGCACATTCAGAGAGCAGTTTGAATCTGTGATTCATCAGGTATTATTCATAAGCTCCTGAAGAAGTACATTACAAGAAGCTGTTAAGGAACATAAGTTGTCATGACACGAAAAATAAAGTAGACAGGGATTAAGAAAAGCTAAAACCAGAAAAAAAAAAAAAAAAAAAAAAAAAAAAAAAAAAAAAGGAATATTCATAAAAGAAAAAGGGATAAAAAAAAAAAAAAAAAAAAAAAAAAAAAAAAAAAAAAAAAAAAAAAAAAAAAAAAAAAGGTCAATTTTCAGCAGAGTAAAAGGGTGACAGTGCGGTGTGGTCACATGAGTTAGAGAAGGGACTGGAGAGCAAGCTAGCACCAGTCCCAGGTGAAGCACCAGCCTCAAAGCTAGTAACATCCCTAAAGTGTTTGTCTATATATCATACAGAGCACGGAGGCAGCTGTAGTTCAATACTGAAAAATACAAGAAATAATTGGACATATCCCAGTACATTTAGCATGGTATAATTTAACTAAAGTCTCAGCTAAATGAAAACCATTTCATTTTCAAAATAAACCTCAGTTCTGTTGTGCCTGTGGCCACAAAAGCACATACATACATATGGAAATCTGCAAAAAGCATGAAAGGTGGTACAGAAATAATCCTCAATTATGAAGGCTTGAAAATTGTGCAGCCACACATTGAATACTGTATTGGGCTTTGGTTATCAATTAATATCACTAAATATAACATTATGGAAATTGAGACTGTTCAGTGGCAAGCAATGAGAATCATTACAAGCATAAAAAAGTCACAAAGAGATTAATTAAGATTGTGACTCTTTCCTGTTAAAATGAACCGAGCAAGACAAAAATGTATGTAGTTGGTAAACAAAGCATTTTCTAACTCTTCTTTATTCCAGTTTAAACAATTGTAAACTGTCAGAGTTTAAACTGATGAAATATTTGTTTTAGACAATTTACAGCTAATCCAGAAAATTTATGTTGTAGTTCAAGCTAAGTGATTTAGACTTCAGTGGAATAAGAATTCTTTATCGTTTATCCATCAATGACTTCTTTGCTGGATAATAACCTTTCAAAAAGGCTGAAAATTTTACTATTTGTAGTAATTTTCCCTTTAAAGCAGAAAGATTGTATGTCAATTTCCTATGAGAAATTAAGCAAATGAAAAATATTGCTGTAACAAAATATAATTAAACTTCTCCAACTAGTTATTTCCTGATTTTTATTATTTTATTTATTTCCCCTTTATTTTGTTTACTTTCATTTAATTTCAAAAGGTGACGAATTGAAAGAATTTGAAGGCAAAGATTTAAGACAGAGAAAAAAAGTAGGCCTTTTTGGGTAAGTGTTTTGTTCCAACATATTCCACTGTGCTTTTTAGAGAAGAAAACTTTTTTTAAGCAAAATTAACATCTATTTTGAAAAGTATTACTAGAAAATATTTAACATGCTTTTGCCGATAACAGGGAAATCCCAAAGGAAAAGGATCACATTGGTCCTATCCTTACAGTAGAATTTATATGATAATTCTATTAGATCATGAAGAAAAAAATTTCCTGTGATTAGGTCTCACATGGGTTTTGCAAGCATGGCATAAAGGAGCTGTGCCAGTTCATCAGGAAGCAGTCACAAACTTACTGCAAGGTGTGGAGGTGCTCACAGAAGTGTGATTGATCGTTCCCTCTTCAGTGGGTTGTGTCACACATTATACAATGACTGTGGCTGATGCTTCACACTTCCTCTCCCTCCTGTCCGTCTAACTGCATTGGACTCTAGACTGAAATCTGAAAATGCAGATTAATATTCTTCACAACTGAAAGTTTTCAAAAGCATAACAGAATATTAAATCCATGACACTAAGCATACTATAAAACAGAGTCCAATCTACAGCCATATAGCAACAGTGGGAGCAGAGCTGGCACACACTCTACATTGTGTAGGACTGTTTCTCTTTCCCAGCACCCAGTTCATCCCTTCAGTATCTGTGTGTGGGGCTGTTGTTATAAAATACGTAAGACCACTCACCACATAAGGCCTTATGTTGCATGGATGTCTGATGCAATCCAATAGGTACAGATGAGGAACTCCAGATGCTGACACAGACTCCAGATGGCACAGCAAGTGTGAGGAATTTTGGGAAGAGGGTAGGACTGTGTGTGAGGGGTGATCTGGCACTGTGAGGGTATGACTAAAGTTAGGTCACACAGGCGGCCTCTGGGGTGAAGGGGTGACAGTCGAGGGCATTTTGGAAAGGATTATGAGCTATGGGAACATTCCTACTCCCACCCTAGTATGTTAACTAGGATGTTATTTTCACGGCAGAAACATTGCAGGACATACTCCTACCCCTATTCCTGTGACATTTTTGTCCTTCATCTTTGAAATGTAGTTCCTTCAGCTGTGATCCTCCCTGTTAGGCTAGGTGGCTGTTGCATCAGGCACACCTTCATAAAAATTAGATTACCAGCAGTCATCATAAATATTTCTGTATCTGAATATTTTTTGTGTGTATAATCTTAACTTCATCAAGCACTTGTATATAATCTTCACCCCTCTCATTCCTTCACCAAGTAATGAGTGACATGGAAAAAAAAAAAACCTCTCATCTTAACAGAAATTAAGTTATATGCTCTGCAGACTGAAGTGTATAAAAACTTTAATATATAGCTTTCAAAATTACTAAACATTATGCAAAAAAACTGTTCCTTTACACTTCAGTAGTCATCGCATGCAACTAAAGGTACATAAATCAAAGTTAAAATCTGAATTTTTTTTTTCTTCTCCCCAAAACATTGTTTTCAAATATATTTCTTGTCCAGTGGAAGATTTTCCTTTGTTATATTGAATTTTTATCCATAGACCAAGAAGATAAAGAATATTTAAGGACTTTATTGTTACATTTTTCTTCACTAAAACCTATCTGAAATTATATTTTGGTGCTAGTTCCATTACGATTTAATAGTTGCACTCAATGATCTTAAAGGTCTTTTCCAACCTAAATGACTCAATGATTTCTCCAGTAGATTTTTTATGGTGTCACGAACCAAGGGATGAAAA
>NW_008602240.1:7593-22030 GCF_000691845.1 Merops nubicus | reverse complement strand
GTTGACACAGAGTCAACAAGTGTGGAATCTCAGAGAGGCTGTGGAGTCTCCTGCTCTGGAGAGATCCCAAACCCCCCTGGCTGTGACCCTGGGCACCCTGCTGGGGGTGAGCTGCTGGAGCAGGGGGGTGGAGGAGCTGATCTCCAGAGGTCCCTTCCAACCCCTCCACGCTGGGAGTCTGTGTGATTCTGGGATGCTGAGGGTCAAGCCCTGAGTGGGGTTCTCTGCCCAGCCTGGCCCCTCAGGGATGGAGGTCAGGCACCAGCTGAGGTTACACAGGCTGAGAGAGGTGGTCTTAGTAACCCTCAGCATGGCCCCAAGCATGGAGCTGAGGGTAGCTGCTGAGATAAACAGTTATAACCCTTTTACCTATGGACAGCAACCTCATGGTGGTGATTTTCACCCTTCAATGAGCACCAGGATGACCTAATTCCATACAGAAAACTCACGTCTCAGTTTGAAGCAGGACTTTTGAGTCACTTTGTGGTTTGGCTCCAGCACAGCCCAGCTGAGGGCAGGACACCAGGAGTGGGAATCCTGAGAGGTTTGTGATCCAGACTTGACTCCAATCTTTAAAGCTCTCGCGAGCAGAAGAGGAAACCATGGGGTTTCCACGGGTGGTGTTTTGAGAAATTACTGCTTTTGTCTATTGGCTTTTCTACCATGGCTGAACTTTCCTGGGAAGCTTGATGGTTCCATCCCTGGCACCATCCCAGGGGAGGTTGGCCGGGGCTCTGAGCACCCTGCTCTAGCTGGGGATGTCCCTGCTCCCTGCAGGGGGTTGGACTGGATGAGCTTTTAAGGTTCTTTCCCACCCAAACCAGTCTGGGATTCTGTGTTGATTACAGCCCAGAATTTTTAAAGTGCAAGGCTCTAACATGGTCCTTATTTTTACTTTTATTCAGCAAATATATTTCATATGCTTTTGAATGTACAATCAGCATGATGCCCAAGAGCAGGTTTAATTTTAGTGGGCAGTGGGCAAGCAGCAGCCTTTCAGTGGGTGAGATTAGTGGTACCAAGAAATGATTTCCTCATAATGCCTGGCCAAAAAAAATACCTTTGTGCTTTCTGAGGAAAACACTCACAAGCAAAACTTGACCAGGGGGGTTGGACTAGACCTTGAAAGGTGCCTTCCCACCCAAACCAGTCTGGGATTCTATGCACTATTTCCTATAAATTGATTTGGAGGGAGAAGACTCGTGTGTTGGGACTGCTCTTGGTGAGAGGCTGTGACCAGACCTCTGACCAGTGCCAGATTTCCAATGATGGGAGGGTCTATTTAGGCCAGGGTGGCTTTTTTAATCCTTTATCCCAACAGCTTCATCCTGCTCAGCAGATCAGGAGCCAGGAGTGGGTTTAGCAGAGAGGATCTCCACCTCTACCTGTCAGAATATCCTGGTTTGGGTAGGAGCTGCAGTTCCTGTTCTCAGGGCTTTTTGCCTTTTTATTCTGTCTCTGATCCTCCCGACAGGGACGGACGAGTGAGGAGAAGGAGCCCTGGCTGAGGTGGAGCAGGAGGACATGGAGGAGTGCAGGGGAAGGAATGTAAAGCTGTGCTGATTTCTCTGGGTGACCTCAGCGTATTGCGTGGCTCCCTCCTTGCAGGAGATGTCAGACAGCAGCAGGATTTGACAGATTCACAGCATAGCTGAAGGCAAAGGAGCCAGCCCGTGGACCTCACCAAAGGAATGATGGCAGGGGAGTGTCCACGCCCCTCTCACAGGCTGAGAAACTCCCCATGCCAAGGACAAATTCGGTGGAGAGTTATATTTAACGTGGCCAAAAAAATTCAAACTGGGAAGGAAAAGCAAAAACTGAAAGGAAACCAGCCTGTTGTTCACTTCACCCACCTCTGGGGTGTTTCGTGGCAGAGATTATCCTGCAAACACAACCAAGTGCAAAGAAAAACTGCCACTGGAGTGAAGTTTGAACCTCCAAATATTGCTTGAAGTGGAGATCGCCTCTGTAGCCACAGAAGCGATATCGGGAGGCTGCAAACTGAAGAAATAAATGTTTGTGCACCCAAATATTTCACAGCACGTGTGTCCTCTGAAATGCTCAGGCTCACCCACCCCGGGCTGCTGGAGGGATCGCTGCCTGGAGGAGAGCAGACCGTTAATTGACCCGTTTCTTGTCCCCAGCTCAGTAATCAGTCTCCCCGTAGCGCCGCTCCTGATGACCAGCAAGCTGTCTCCAACCTTCTGGTTGTCAAGAAAATTGTGACAAGGCAAATGTCAGATCATGTGGAGCTTTCTGAATTTTTTGACCCCTTCAATCTGTTTTCCAGCCCGGGTATGGCAAAGAAGCTGAGTTGGACTAATTGGTTGTCTCTCTTCTGCAGGCAGTGGATGAAGTCCAGGTACATAATCTGACTGTTTCAGAGGAGCAACATCCTCTCTTTGACAGTCCTACATCCTTACGTCACCCGCTGCAGGACTGCACAGGAAAAGTTCCTTTTTTTGCCAAAGCTGGAGCAGAAGATGTTGAGGTCCTACAGCACTTTATCTGCTGGGCTTCCTGTGCAGCTGGGTCCAGCCACACACAACAGAGGCTGCAGCTTATTCTGGATAAAAATAAAGTCAGTCTGACACGTCCTCACTAAAACACAAACTATGGCAGCTGCAAGGAGGAAATCAGGGGTTCAAAATGCAGCCCTTCCATTTTTTGTTTCAGCCAATGCTCTACACTGAGAGGCAGAACACAGGCAGTGACCTGCAGAGCATTGGGCTTCATTTCCCCGAGCTGCCCTGCTCCGTGCTCCATAGCTGTTCTCCTGGACAGAGGGTTTCTTGGCCTTCCTCAGATTGTTTCTTGCCACTGGCAGTAAGACAAGGTGAGAATGGCAGAGTTAGAAATGCAGTTTTAACTGGAGAGACCATTGTCCTCTGGGAAAATTCTGTTTGGGAACTATAGGGGGAAACTGTGAAAATTCAAGTTTCAGCCCTCTTTCAATGTCATCAAAGTTATATTTGTTATTTTGGCAGAGGGTTTCTTGGCCTTCCTCAGATTGTTTCTTGCCACTGGCAGTAAGACAAGGTGAGAATGGCAGAGTTAGAAATGCAGTTTTAACTGGAGAGACCATTGTCCTCTGGGAAAATTCTGTTTGGGAACTATAGGGGGAAACTGTGAAAATTCAACTTTCAGCCCTCTTCCCAGTGACACCAAAGTGATGGTTTTTTATTTTGGAAAGCAAAATCAGGTTAATAACATTGGCTTCAGAAGGAGATTTTGTTGTTTTGGAATGGCTCTCACCATTTGGGGGTTAGAGGACTGGAGCATCTCTGTGCCAGGACAGGCTGAGAGCCCTGGGGCTGCTGAGCTGGAGAGGAGAAGCCTCAGAGGGGATCTGAGCAGTGCTGAGCAAGAGCTAAAGGGCCCCGGGGGGCAAGAGGCTGGGGCCAGACTCTGGTCAGTGGTGCCCAGGGACAGGACAAGGGGCAATGGGCACCAACTGGAACCCAGGAGGTGCCACCTGAGCAGGAGGAGAAACTTCTTTGGGGTGAGGGTGGAGCCTGGAGCAGCTGCCCAGAGAGGCTGTGGAGTCTCCTGCTCTGGAGAGATCCCAAACCCTCCTGGCTGTGACCCTGGGCACCCTGCTGTGGGTGAGCTGCTGGAGCAGGGGTGGGATGGGATGATCCCCAGAGGTCCCTTCCAGCCCCCACCATGGTGGAATTCTGGGATTTGCTTAAGACTTGGGGGTACAGCAGAACCCTGGGAAAGAAACCCAAAACTCCTGGAAAGCACCAGAACTGTTTTTGAAATGGCTGCTCGTTTATGGAGGTGGAGAGTGTTACATGTCCTACCTACTCCTGCCAGTTGTGATATATTTGGTTGACAGCAATCAATCAGACTTGAATTTGGTGATCTGGGGAGGAGTTAAAACATGAAGCTTGACCTGCTAGGAGACAGCAGTGTTGGGTCAAACAGGCTGGGAACCTCAGGAGCCAAATTGTCCACAGACTTCAGAAGATGGTGTGTTGTAGTTGTGTGCTGCTGGCTGCCAACAAACGTGGGTCTTTGTGTGGGGATGAGTGTATTTAAAAGCCCTGGGAAACATCCTCTGTGCAGTAGGCTCTGGCACAGTGGTGAGCATCCTCGTGGAGCCCATGCTGAACATCCTCCTCACTCATTGCTGGAGGTCCAAAGGCACCAGCTGGAGATAGAGGCTTGCATGTGGATGTCAGCTTCTGATGATGAAGTGCTGGGGTCTGAACCCCAAGCCCTGAGTCCAAGGTGACCTATAGGTGATTCCCACAACCAAGCAGAGGATCCTTCAGTAGCAGGAGAACCCTTCCTGTTGGCTTTCTCTCAAAGCCTGGCCAGCCTTGGGTGAAAAGCAGTTAGGAGGTTAACAGCAGGTGTCCCACCTTGGAAGTCAGCACCAGGTGCCCTGCCTGGGAAGGTGATGGTATAAGAGCTGGCTCTGCTGGGGTGGGTGTCTTGTGTAGAGCTCCCTTGTTCCTGGAAGGGCTTCCTGATGGTCCACTGCAGCCAGAATTCCCAGCAGTGGTGGGAGAGGATTGAGAGCTGGATGGGACCAGAGTAATGTATGTGACAAGGCTTCTCTTTGGCACTTGCTCTAGTAACTTTGGCATGGTTGTGGTTGGGCTTTTGACTTGGTTTATTCCTAGCTTGGCTTGCTCTGTCCTTTGCTACATCATCTGCATGAGTGAATGTGTTGATCTGTTTGTTCCCTGCCTCATCTTTTCTGTATTTGTTTGATGTGGGCAGTAAAGGCTGTTTCCTGCTGGTGGCTTTATCCTCTATGCTGGGCCACTTATTTGGCAAAACAGAGGAGCAAAAACTGGCAAAGCACAGCTCCAGATGACCAGGGAATGGTCGTTCCTGGCCATGGGGTGCTGAGCAAAGCCCGTGACCTGCAGCTGGAGGACTCTGTTCCAGGTGATGAGGTGGCAGAGACCAACATCTCCTGAAAAATCTTTTGTTGAGATGCCACACAGCACTGTGCAACATCACACAAGATTTGCAGTGATGAGCAGGGGGGAAAAAATCCCTCTGACAAAAACTGCCCTCACCCCCTTGTACAGACACAGCTGAACTTCCCTGGGCGTGCACTCCCAATTATTCCTGCCCTGCATTTTCATTTCAGCATTAAAATTCAAGGCCTAAACACTCAGTTTGAGAGTGGGGATGAGCACATGCACGTTGCAAATGCAGATCTATCTTGCTGAGCACACAGCCCATAAAATATGTAGTGTAAGATCACTCATTTATTTAAAGACGCTTTTTACTTCGGATGGAAAATGACACAAATCTAAATATTACCCTGCAAAGTAATGTGTAACTGTCTGTACGTTATGGCCTCAACACTGTACTTCTGATGCAGAAGAGATATAGCAGCTGCACTTTAATTTCAGGCAAATTGATCCCAGATGTAAATGTTGTTTTGTTCCGTGGGAGGCAGTGCCCAGGTAAAGCAAATACCAGCGGTTTATGGTCCAACAGAGTGCTGCAGCAGCCTCCAGCCCCCTCCCCCTGGGCACACGAGGAAAGGAGCCCCTAAAAAGAGGCAGCTTGGCTTTGTACCCTTTGAGAACACAACCACCTGTGAGCTAAGGAGATGTCTTGAAGCCAGGAAAGCTGCTTGGTTTGTCAATTGTCCTGCAGGCAAAAAAAACCCATCATCTAAATTGGGCTCCTTTTCCTTCTCTTTCTCTTCACGTTTTGTTGAAGCAGTTTTCTCCTGACGTGTTTATGTTGGGCACAAAAGAATGAAACTCACCACCTCTATTTGCTGGCTCAGTGAGCCACTCCTTTCACAGTAAAAATAACAGGAGTAATTGTGCCTCCTTTTGCCTGGAGACCCCCCGACATCAGCAGCACCACGGGCTATGTAGAAACAGCATAAGAATTTTGTTATCAGCTCCTGCACGTCTAAGGCAGCAAAGCCCAAATATCCTGCTGTCACTTCTCCTCTCCTGAACGTGATCTTTTCTCTGCTGTGAAACAGGGCGACCTGCCTGTGTGAGGAGGAGAAACCCAGAAAAGCCACTTACCCCACTGCTGCTTTCCCAGAGCTCAGCCAAGCCCGGCTCCTGGGGCTCTGCAAGCTCATCTAGAGGCAAGGGGAGATCTCTCAGGTCAATTATTTCTCCTTTCGTTTTGATTGCTCCTCTCCAGTGTTTCCTGCTTTTATATCTTATATCTTTTGGGTCAGGTCTGCACGTTCTGCTTTCCCAAAGGCTGTGATTTGGTCAGGCTGGGGGGATGCTGTGTTTGGGTGCTTCGAAATCAGCGTGGTTTGAATTGGGCTGATTGAAGTTAAACATTTGAGGGCTCCTCTGTCTCCAGTGTTTCCTGCTTTTATCTCCTATATCTTTTGGGTCAGGTCTGCACGTTCTGCTTTCCCAAAGGCTGTGATTTGGTCAGGCTGGGGGGATGCTGTGTTTGGGTGCTTCGAAATCAGCGTGGTTTGAATTGGACTGATTGATTAAAGTTAAACATTTGAGAGCTCCTCTGCCTGATAACTGGGCAGATTTCACTCCATCTCCTTCTGAACCAATTGTGCACTGGATGTGTTCTCCTTCAAATACCAAAATACCCAAATAAAGGTGTGGGTAACATAGATAAAGGTGTCACAGGAGAGTAGGAACTAGACAAAACTCTGTCACTCCTGCACTGGGAGGATTCTTTTCCCCACACAGAGCAGGGAATCGACTGGATCTGTCACAGAGGGGTGTAAGATGTGTACAACCTTCCGCAGCAGCTCCTGCAAGTATTTAGCAGTAAGACATATTGACTGTCTCCTGAAGTCCTTAGTCAGACGAAACCTGCCCGGAGGTCAATGCGAATCTCGATGAATCGATGTGTTCAGAAGCAGCTCTCTGCTGCTCTGTGGGTTTGGAGCACACGACTTGGAGCAGAATGAGAACTAGAATCAGGCCAGGACACGGGAAGACGCAGAGAATGTTTGTTGCAGACAAGGGTGTTGCAGAGAAGGAAATGTTAATTCCTTTGGCGGTGGCCGGGGTGGGCGTGAGGATGAGGATGGGTTTGCTGAGGGGAGGTCACGGCGTGCACTCAGCCTCTGCCAGAGCTGCTGTGTGAGTGCAGGGCACTTACCTCAAATCATAGGTTGTGAAAACTGACATTTCCATTCAAATCACTCCGAGAGCCAAGCGCTCCCCAGCACAGCTCCCTCCGCAAGTGACACGGTGACAGTGATCCAGGAGTTTAACTCGCTGTTGTCTCGTTCCAAGTGGAATTGTGAAGTTGGTGACAGGCATGAGGAGGAGGGCTGGGGTCACAGCCGGTGCTTTGTGTGTCTGGGCGATTGATCACGGCCCGAGCGTGGGGCCTGGGCAGCTCTGTCAGCTCAGGAGAGCTCTCCCTGCTCTGAACCACCCTCCTCCTCTCCCGTCGTCTGAGCGAGAAGCTGCTGCTCCTCTGAAGTTTTTCTGGCACCTCCTGGTTCCCTGAGATATTTTTTTTAAGCCTGTCTTTAATTATGAGGGGCAGATCATCTGCTCTTGACACCTGAGGACCTGATGGTCACACCACCACACTCCCTCCTCTCCTCGGGGATCTTTTGGGTTCATTTTTTTCCTTTTTTTCACGATTTTCATTGCAAGCTACCTTTTAAATTCCTGCCTAACCTTTTAAGCAGGAAGCCTTTTCTGTCCCTAAAATAAGGCAGCAGATTTGGTGACTCGAGGTGTTTGCCACGCACAGGCTGAAGCTGTGTGTTGTTTTTGACCAGCTGTATTTCTGTGTTCCATGGTCAACTGCTAAACTCCTCAAGTTTGTGGTGCTCTGCAACAGACATCCCCAAATCCCAGTGTCTGTGCCAGAGCCAAAGCATTTGACAGTGAATGACCTCCTGGACAGGTCTCCACGGATCTGCCAGTGCTGAGCAAGGCAGCAGAACTCGAGTCCTTTCTATGCCATGGTGGCACCTTTCAGAGGAGGGTCCTGGGACTGATACTGGCTGCACAGAGCTGGGAGAGGTGGGACGTGGCCATGGTCAGGCTATGGGGCCCCCCTCTTCTACCCCATTCCTCTGCAGAGAAGCTTGTTGAGGGTGTGGGTTGTACTCCAAGCTTAATATGCACCTTGTGAAATTAAACCACCCTTGGTCCTGAGCCAGAGTCATGGTTCCAAACGTCCTGAAGCTCAAAAATCTATCCCCATTTGGATCTCAGCCTGGCTTAAGGTGATAGAATCATACAACCATAGAATGGTTTGGGTTGGAAGGGACCTTTCAAGGTCATCTGGTCCACCCCCCTGCAGGGAGCAGGGACATCCCCAGCTAGAGCAGGGTGCTCAGAGCCCCGGCCAACCTCCCCTGGGATGGTGCCAGGGATGGGGCAGCGACCACCTC
This sequence comes from Merops nubicus, assembly GCF_000691845.1. Lineage (NCBI taxonomy): Eukaryota > Metazoa > Chordata > Aves > Coraciiformes > Meropidae > Merops > Merops nubicus. The sequence goes on along the minus strand of NW_008602240.1, from coordinate 13,686 downwards.
TCTGGGCAGCCTGGGACAGGGGCTCACCAGATTTAGCATAAGAACATTTCTTCCTTCTCTTCAGTCTAAATCTCCCTCTTTTTAGTTTCAAACCATCCTCCCCTTGTCCTGTCCCAACAGACCCTGCTAAAATATCTGTCCCCAGCTTTCTGACAGGCCCCTGGAAGTTCTGGAAGACCCCAAGGAGGTCTCCCCAGCTGGAGCCTTCTCCTCTCAGCTGCCCCAGCCCAACTCTCTCCTGCTGGGCTCCCAGCAGAGGGGTTCCCCCCTCGGGGCATTGCTGGGGCTCCTCTGGCCCTGCTCCAGCAGATCCATGTCTTTCCTGTGCTGAGGACTCCAGCAAATAGATCAATCAGTTATTAAGGAAAATGTAATTATAAAGACATGTTTATCTACACTTCTTTGAGAAAAACTAGCCCTCGTTATTGCTATCACAGTCAGAAGAATAATTAATGTCAGGTTTTTACAGTGAATTCATTCCCTCCTTGGGCAGGGAGCGACTCTGACCATAGTTTGCAGAAAATCTTTCAGAAGAATTGAAATTATAACAGTGCTAAGTGTCTGTGAGTCGTGGTCTCCACTGCCTGACAACAGCAGTCAATAAACCAAACACATTGACTGTCTGTTGGTTGGGCACCAGGCACCTTCTGTGGATGAAGATGTTCTGTTCAATTAAGATTGTTCCATCATTTTCAAATTAAATCCTGGTAGAGATGTTGCATCTCAAGGGCTCTGCTCAGGGGGCAGCTATGAGGATGTACTGGTATCCTGGAATATCAGGCAAAGCTTCCATCCTGATCTTCTTACTCCCTGGAGGTTAATTCTGAGCCCTGTTGGACCCCTGGGATCTAGGGACATCTCCAAGTAGATCAAGCTACTCAAAGCTTCATCCAGCCTCATCTGGAATGGCCCCAGGGATGGGGCCTCCCTGCATGTGGTTCCCTCAGGGTCTGAGCTGTGTCTGAAAGCCATGGGGGGTGTCCAGCAGGGAGTGTGTCCTCTGGGGTGTGGATCAGGTGCTCTGCTGCTCGGTTTTCATTTCTGCTTTTGGACCTGCAGCAGCCCCATCATCTGGAAAGGTTCAAAAGCTCTTCAGAGATGTCATGTCATCACACCCTGCTGGATATTCTGGTGCCAGCTGGCCGTGGTTGAAGTTTTCACTAAATTCCTTTTAAATATGACTTCATGGTTTTCCCCCTGCAAGGAGATGTCGCCTCCTTTACAGGCTGCTGTTGGGTTTATGGTCATTTTTGAAGACACATCCATCTGTTGAGAGCTCTGACCAAGACTGGGGAAACTGCAGCTAAAAAAAAAAAAGGCATGGATTAGAATCATGGAATTGTTTGGGTTGGAAGGGAACTTCAAGTCCAACTGTAAATGCAACACCTGCCAGGTCACCACTAAACCATGTCCTTCAGCACCACTAGATATGTCCCAAACCAAAAATTGCTGAATTTTTGCTGTTCAAGCCTTAAGAAAGGAAACTGTGGAGTTACCCTCCTGGGGCAGTGCTGCTTAGCAGGTCAGGGTGCTTCTGAGGGGAAATAAGGTACAATATTTATTCTTTACCCTCACCTAGACTCCCAAAATAACTTCTTTATGTTGGTTTCAAAGCAGTTCCACAGTTTGGCTGCAGAGCTGTGCCTGGGACTGGAGAGCTGGCTCAGCACTGTCAGGCTGGCTCAAAATACCCTTTTGATACTAAATATTTCTTCCCACTTATGGAGGGGTCCTATCAATCCGTGCAACCCTAAGAGCAGCAAACAACATGAGAAAATGATCTGGTTGCTCAATTCCCTGTGGTGGGCTTGCTTTGAATATCATAACAAAGGCCCCAAGTGCTTCAGCTGCTCGATGTGAGAGGCCTCTGGAGGTTGTGGAGATGTTTCCCTGGGAGAGGAGATGTGACATCCTTGGGAAGTGCCATCCCCTGCATTGCCCACCACTCCCAGTGCTGCTGGAAATCCAAAATCTTGGGCAATCCTTCCACTTTGCACCATTTGTAGGCACTGCATGAAGCTGTAGGGAGCTTCTGGTTTCCTCAGGGTGCTCTTACACAGGGCAGAAATGCCAGAAACCTTAAATATCTGCCCAAAAAAATGCCGATGGAATATGTGCTCAAGGCTGTCAGAGTGAAAGAGGGAACACAGAAGACAAATTTTAAAAACTGAGGGTGTTGCAGGGTTCATAATTACTATGGTAGAGACCATGTAGGCTTTTGATGAGAAATAAATAAAACCCAACCAGTTTAGGGAAATAACCCAACCAGTTTAGGGGAATATTAAGCTACTTTCTCAAGTTTTGGGAAATGCCACTTCCCCCACTGTGAAAAATAACAGGGTTAAATCTCCCCTGCTCTGCCCTAAGAGGGAAAACTGTGCTGGGTTTGGGTGGAAGGAGATAGGCTGTAAAAACAGTGGCTTTCATGAAGATGAATCACAGCAAAAAGTAACCCAAAAAAAGTGCTCTGGTGAATAGAGGATTAGCTGCACAATGCTGCTGGGGTTTGCATTCTCCATGTCTCCTGTTTGTTGTGTTTGCTCGTGATGCCAGCAACAAAAATAACATTTGGCTGCTAAGTGTGCTTAAAAAAAGGGCTTTGCAGTGGCCAGAATCTGTTTGTCAGCAGGTGGCTGCTGTGGGGAGGGAGGAAGGGGAGAGCTCGACTTAGTTTGCCTTCAAGAGGGGGAATTTAATGCTGGCAACCCAATTTGTATTTTCATTCTTATCAAAATTCTTATCTCTAATTGTCAGCATGCAGATACACCAAAATAAAATAAACTGAACTAGATCCAGCCCCTGCAGCCTCACAGGGCAGGTTATTTATGGGAGATCTCAGGGAGGGCTGTGGCAGAGAATGCTGCCGACCAAAACCCACCACAATCTAATCACCATCTCTGGTCGTCAGTGAGAGCTGTGGGAGAAGACGTTGCATAAAGCAGACACATCCAGGAAATAATGCCTGTCCAGGGCAGCCAGATGGAGTGGGTATATCCTGACAAAGCATTTATTTTAATAAACGTTCAATTAAAATTGTTTCTGTAGCACAAGCGTGGTCCAGAAGTAGGATGGGAATTAATAAGATTGCTGAGAGAAATGGACATGAGAAGGATGGTTATAAAAAAAATACATCTTAATGTTTCTGTGGGATCATTCCGTGCATGTGAAAACCAGAAAATAATAGTTCAGGCTATGCTTTAAAATGATATTTTCAAAGTTCTAACTCTTCTTTGCACCATAATGGTGCTGGCTCTTCCTGAGCCCTGCAGCGTGTTGGTATCCTGGAGTTTTGTGTCAATACAGTAATGGAGGAAAAACCCCACTAGAAACTTTTACCTGTAATATGTCATACACTTCTGATCAGAGTTTTGTCATAGCAGTGATCTGAGATGAAAAAAGGAAGATTTTTTCTGGTTTATACTCTGATATAACCCCATTTATGTGAGAATTCAGGGGTATGTGAATCCCACGTTGAGTGAGCTCTTCAGGCAGGTAAAATCATCTGTGTGTTGCCTGAGACAACAGCCAAGCAGACACTTAGCAGCAGATCTTGTTTTAATTAGTTACAGTTGGTCTCCATCCTTCCTTGACTTTATTTATCAAGGTGCAATATGTGCATTAAGTTAAAATTTTGGGGTGTGCCTGTGGTGTGGCTGCAGCTGTTGAGTGGAAGGCACCTGAAAATAAGCAGAAGTTGGACACATCCATGGCAGGGATGAGTCTGAAGCTTATTAGCAGAGTCTGGAATTGCCAAGGGCTGCAGAGGGTTGGTTCTCAGTTTATTTTTGGAATGAGAGACTTGGTATTTGTCTGGCAAAATATTAAAATGTGTAGTTTGGGGTTTTTTTAAGGTGCTGTTATCAGTGTCTGAAATTCCTGCAAGTTTTTTTCCCACCACAGCTCCTTAACCTGCTACTTCAAAGCCTGGGTGGCTGCTTCAGATCCTCCTTCAATGCAGTCACCCAGGGTGGACATCCAGGGAGACCCAATCAAGGTTGAGACTCAACAAGGCCAAGGGTGGGGTCCTGAACCTGGGTGTCAACACAGGCAGGGGGTGAAGGGATGGAGAGCAGTCCTGTGGGGAAGGACTTGGGGGTGCTGGTGGGTGAAAAGCTGGGCAGGAGTGGGGCCAGAGGAGCCCCAGCAATGCCCCGAGGGGGGAACCCCTCTGCTGGGAGCCCAGCAGGAGAGAGCTGGGCTGGGGCAGCTGAGAGGGGGAGGCTCCAGCTGGGGAGACCCCCTGGGGGCTGCCAGGGCTTAAAGGGGCCTCCAAGCAAGTTGTGGAGGGACTTTTTAGCAGGGCCTGTTGGGACAGGACAAGGGGTGATGGTTTTAAACTAAAAGAGGGAGATTGAGACGGGATAGAAGGAAGAAATTTTTGCTGCTGAGGGTGGTGAGCCCCTGGCCCAGGTTGCCCAGAGAGGTGGTAGAAGCTCCATCTCTGGGAACATTCCAGGCCAGGTTTGATAGGACTCTGAGCAAGCTGCTCTGGTTGCAGATGTCCCTGCTCCCTGCAGGGGGTTGGACCAGATGACCTTACAAGGTCCCTTCCAACCCAAACCATTCTATGAAAACCCAAGGCTTCCCCTGCCCACCAGGATGTTCCCCTGCTGAGGTGGGTGCAAAGCATCCCGGGCAGCCCCAGCTCACTGCCACCGTGTCCATGGGTCATGTCCAGCTGCCCAGTGCTGCTGATGGTCACCCCACTGGAGCTGCAGAGCTGGGTCATGTGAAGATGATGCATTGTCAACCCACCAGATTGTCCCCGGTGTATTTGCCAAGCACCCAAAGCTCTCACAGCCATGGTGTTGACTCCAGTGGGCTGCTGGGACCCTCTTAGCTCTTCTGATGAAGACTAAGCCAGGTTTCAAATGGTGCTTGTTGAAATTCCAGCTGCCAGAGCACCCAGGGGATTGAAAACAAGGGGAAGGGAAACATTGGAATAAATTTAAATAGGAAATCTGTTCAATGAAACAAAAAATGATTTGGTTTTTGCAGTACCTGCAAGCAGACGAGCTAAAGACCAGTGGTGAAGGGGCTTCCACGTGTGAGTAGCTACATGTTGGAGCAGTCCTCAGGGTGAATTGTGCTCATGGGTGAAAAACAACCTGTAGGTCTTCACAGGCTTTGCCTCTAAATGTCCAATTTATTCCTTGACAATATTATTAGCTCATTCCTAATGAAAAAAATATTTCAAGTAATGTGGTTACTTTACATTTTCTAAATGTTGTTCAGAATGAAACCTGCATTAGTTTAATACAGGTGGTACAAGTACAGGCACTGTCGAGGGTGTGAGTTAAAAGAGTAGAGCCCTGTTCTCATCTCCAGGCCACTAATAACAGCCCCAGCTCCGTTACCATGTGTGCCATTGCTCTGAGCCTCCCCTCTCCCCCTCAACCTCTTGCTCCTGAGAAACCCCTCAACATTTCAGTGATCACACCAAGTTTTCAGAGGCTGTGCTGCTTCCTCTCTTCCCCCAGAGCCCAAACCCCGGCGCCAGCTCAGCGTCCTCAAAGCCACAGCATCCCTCCAGCTGCTTCTAAATAAATAAATAAACCCGAAAGGGAAAGAAAAAAAATCCACCCAAGGGCTGGTAATTTAGTACTCGAAAGTTAATTCAGGAGACCTCTAACCTTTAAAGCACCACGTGACTATTGATTTTCAATATCAGCGGGCCCGTGCCACCCCGAGCGTGGAGTTCAGCGGAGTCAGAGCAGTTTTTGCCTCATCACTTCGGTCCCCGAGTCCTGCTGCATTAAGATGACACAAGGGCTGTCACCGGGTGGGTTTCTCATCCAGCTGGGACCTTGGCAAACAGCCCCTGGCTCTTGAGGGCTCCCCCAGCCCCTTCCTGGCTCCTGAGGGCTCCCCCGGCCCCTTCCCGGCTTCTCCCTGACGGTGGGAGCGGGGCAGGAGAAGTGCAGCTGAGGGGGCCTGGAGGTAACGTGGGGTCTCCAAAAAAACCCCAACTCCCACCCCACAGCACGGGTGGTTAGTGTTTAGTTAAGGCAGGAGCAGGGCAGGGATCGTCCTCCTGGGCTGGGCACTGGGGAGGCTGGTCCTCGAATCCTGGGGTCCGGTTTGGGCGCCCCA